>NW_027551757.1:367227-460025 GCF_045843805.1 Urocitellus parryii | reverse complement strand
GCCCTGAGTCCCCAGAGGCTCGGGGAGGGGCGCACCGGCTTGGAGCCCTGCCCAGGTCCCGGGAAGTGGGGCAGCAGGCCCGGGAGGCCAGGGAGACCCCTGCCTGTACCCAGGGGGCGGCCTGAGCTCAGAGGGGTGGACGGTCACTGGGGCCTGGCAGAGGCTGGCTTGGCTGTCCCAGCGGCTGCAGGAGGTGGGGGTGGGGGCCTCTGTGGAGGGGGAGACAGACCTGGGCACCTCGGGGCCCTGGGGACCCACTGCCGCCCCCACCTGCCCCCTCCTTTCAGTGTGCCCCGGGCCGGCCTTGATGCTCACAGTGACCCCAGACAGGCCAGACGTCACCGTTCCCACTTCACAGGGGAAACCGAGGCTCGCGGGATCCCGTGCCCCAGTCCCACTTCGGGTCAGTGTCGGGTTTGAAGGGCGACACTTCTTCATTTCTTTATTATTAAGAGAAGCGTTTGCTGAAGCGACGTGGCCACGCTGGAGAACCCCCCTCTCCTTCATTCCTGCCCTCTCCTGGCCTGGCCAGTGTCTGGCCACACCCGTCGCCATGCTGGGGCGCGAGGGCCCTGGGGGACGCGGGTGCAGCTCCCTCTCCTCTGCAGCTCTTTTGTTCCCTCGAGGTTTTTCCTCAGTGAGGTATTTTTGGCTTCACAGTCTACTGGGGACACCTCAGGTCGATGCGACAGATGTAGGCTATTCTTCTTAATGGCATTCGAGTGGCCGCGGCGCCATCTCCATCCTCCTTCACAGCCCCCTTTGATGTGCGCTCTGATCGCTTCAAGCCTCTGCTCTCACCATACGCGACAGCCACCGCCGCACAAAGTCGTGGGTAATGGCGCTCTCATGTCTGAGGATTGATTCTGCAAGTGGGACGGGGTCAAGGCTGTCACTGGGTTTTCATAGGGACCGAGGCTGCCTTAGCATCCAACTGTGTCTCACTCAGGTCCTAAGAAAGACCCAGGACAGGGACGGCACCATGTGCCCTGGACACCAGGCTGGCCTCCGAGCCTCCGTCCAGTCGGTCCCGAGGGTCCAGCCCCCGGGCAGGGAGGCTGCCTCCCATTGGCGGGTGCTGCAGCCACAGCAGCTCGGCCACCGACACAGCTCACCGGCCTCAGGAGGACAGGGGGGACCTCATTCCTGCTTCAGGATGGGGACACTCCTGGGCGCGGGGAGGTCAGCTCTGGGTAAGGCTCTCTGCCTGGATGGAGCTGGGGGCAGGGACCCTCCTCTGGAGGCCCACGGCCTGGCCCTGGGTGGCCGCCACGCTGCCCTGGGAGGGAGGAGCGCGCTGTCCCTCTGCGTCCCTCCCGGCCCACGTGGGAGTACGTTCGCTTAGTGCCAGGAGGAGGTGGGCCATGGTGGCACCTGTTAGTGACATGATGGGTGTGTCCTGTGCCTGAGAAGGAGTCCCAGGAGGGGACCCGGGAGGGCCAGGGCCAGGGCTGGGAAGAGGGGCCCAGCAGTGGCCCCCAGCTGCTCTGTCACAACGTGGATGACAGACGAGGACAGAGGAATGCGTCCCACCCCAGGAGCCCCCAGGCTGGCGGGGGAGCAGCACCCCTGGCCTCGGGGACCCCGCCATCTTATGGAAGATATTAGGAAGCCTTCACCCAGTCTGCAGTCACCAGAAGAGCACTTGTAAGATGGCAGCAGCCTCCCGGGGTGACACCGTGAGAAGGCAGTGTGGTTTGGCGGGAAGAGCACAGACTTCAGAGGCGCAGGGACTTGGACCACAATTCCCGTCCCACCTCTGGCTAGCTGTGTGACCTTGGCGGTGCTGCTTTGCCTCTCTGAGCCTCTTTTCTCACTGAATGATATCTAGATGAAGGAATGGGCCTGGATCCCCGAGCCCAGGGCCTGGCTGTGACCACCCAAAGCCCGGGAGTGACTGGGCCTCGTCTGGGGGCAGGTTGGCAACCCAGGGGCTTCCTGCAGGGGAGACCTGGGGCTGGATCTGAGTCTTGGCCTCCCTGTAAGTTCTCCTGGCCGAGGGGGTCTCAGTGCTGGGTGGTTCTGGACCCTCCTGGGCCTCATCCCTCCTCTTTGTACCTCTCCCCGGCCACCAAGCCCCCGAGCCAAGCTGACACGTGGAGGGGTGTGAACAGTTAGGAAGACGCTCAGCCGAGGGGTGGCCCTGGGGACAGGCCATGAATGCTCTCCTGTCACCTGCTGTGGCCACCCAGGTGCAGACAGATCAGATGCAGGATCCAGGCCAGGCGGGCGGGTGAAGCCGAGTGCTGCCTCCACCCTGCCTCCACCGGCCTCCCCCACCTTGACCTGCCTCCTGCCATCCGGGTCCCTCCATGGAGCCCACGGCCATGTTGACGGTGGTGGTGGGGGGACAGGCAGAGCCGAGTGCAAACCAGTGGGAAGTCAGAGGGCAGCAGCCCAAGACCTGGTGCAGCACAGAGGAGTCTCAAGGAGATGAAGGTGAGCAAGAGGGACCGTCACCCAGTGTCCCCAAGTGTCCGCCATCCCTGACTGGGCAGTGACTACGTGGCCTGTACGCTCTGCTAATTATGCACCATGTCCCATCGAGTCCTCCCAACCGCCTCGTGAGTGGCTGCGATTGTTGTTTCCACTTTGCAGGTGAGGAGACAAAGGTTCAGAGAGGCTAAGTCGCTTTCCCTGGGTCACACAGCCATTCTGTGACAAAGCCCGGAATTCGATGTGAGTCTGTCTCGTTGCCAAGGGAGTCTCCCAAGCAGGCCCTGGAGGGGGAAGTCCATGGCAGGCTGGGGTCACAGGCTCCCAAGAAAATGAGAGTGACAACATCCGTGCCCCCCGGCTGGGACAAGGGCGCCAGCGTCCTCTTTGGTTGGGGCTGGTCTGCCCCTCCCAGAGGCCGACCATGGTGACGTCTCATCCAGCTCACGCCAGCAGCTCTTGGGACCCCAGGCCACCTCCCTGGTGTGGCTCACTCAGTCGTGGCCTCGTGTCTTGGGTGCCCCAAAACGACGTTCTGTCAGCTCACAGGGAGGACCTGGGGACATGGTGGTGACCTCCCCGTCCACCTGGTGGATCCACGAGTCCCTCCCCAGGGCCTCGCTCCTGGACCTGCCTGGGTTCTCCTGGGGCTGGACCTGAGTCTGGCGCACTCGTGCCTTGGCCTCCGCTGCCCGCCCCCGGGACCTTCAGGACAGGATCCCGCCTGGGCCAGCTGGTCACCCGGGCCTGTGCGGCCTGCGTTAGCTCCACGTGGACGGGAGCCCGAGAAGGAGGCTGAGGCTTTCGAGGTGCGGCTGACACGCGTCATTTCAAAGCCACTGTCTGGGAAAACAGCGGTCACCCAAGGACAGAGACGGTCAGAGCAGCCGGCCACAGCTGACTCCCGGGACCTGCCAAGGCGCTGCCGCGTGGAAGACCAGACGGGGGACAGAAGGAGCCCAGCTCCTGCCAGGGACTCCAGGAGCTGCCCAAGGGCTGGGCCCCCGGGGGAAGGGAGCTGTCCGTGTCCATGTCACCTGGAAGCCCTGGTCCTAGTGGCTCCTCGGTCATTGTGGAGGGGGTTCCTCTCCCTCCCAGGGTCCTCGGCACATGCTCTGAGGGGGCCTCTCCTCCCTCTTCCCTTCCTTCTCCTCTGGTCGGTTCCTGCATGGCACTGTCTGTACACCTACTGTGTGCTGCACACCTACTGTGTGCTCTTCCGTCCACTCAGCTTGTGTCCACCTAGGCAGTCCTCCCCCTTCCTTCACTACTCTCAGGTCCATCCCTGCTGTCCCCTGTGCGTCCCCACCTGCCACCTACCACCCCCTCCCCCATCCACTCACCCACACTCTTCTCCACCCTCCGCCATGCGCCTGTCCACCCACCCGTCCACGCACCCCTCCTGCCCCTCTGCCCTTTCTTCCTGCCCCCTCTCTGCTGGTCCCTCTACCTTCACTAGTGGCCACTCCTCTCCGGTGGCGGCCTTTGGCCCTCCCCAGTCCTCCCGCGGCCCCATGGCCACCAGCCCCCTCCCGGGAGCCCTTCCGTGTCCCTCTGTCCCCACCGCCCCTCCTGGAGTCTGATGTGGAAGTCCCCGCCACCCTGGGGTTATTTTGGGATCTCTGTTTCAAGCAAATGTCACACAGTGGAAACCGTGTGTCTGCAGCCGGAGCGACGTGGACGGCGGCTGGCCTCGAGGGCCAGGGGGCTGGCTTCCTCCTGAGGAAGAGGGGCTCCCGCGCCTGCCTTGGGGGTGGCTGGAGGGTCAACAAGAGGCCTGGACAGTGGCCAGCAGCACACGACACCCCGGGGAGGCCCAGCAGATGACAGAGCCCCGGGAAGGAGGCAGGGGACAGATGAAAGGCCCTCGGAGCTCTCGAGGGGGCGGCCAGCTGGGCGGACACCGTCCCCGGTGCCTGCTTCCCGGGGTTCCCACTCGAGCCCCAGATGCGCCCTCCAGAGGCATCCAAAGCAGACACAGGCTGGGCGGGGTGGGCGCAGGACACGGCTCCATCCACTCCATCCCCGCGGGGGGGGGGGGGGGTGCCCAGGACGAGCCCTGGGCCTGGTGCCAACTGCTCATTAGAGACTCAGACCTGCTCTGACCCGCTCAGCAGCAGCAGTGACGCGGGGGCTGGGCGCCTGTGGAGAGCTTCAGCCAAAGCCCGGGGTCCCAGAGGCTCCCTGTCGAGGTGGGGGGGGGAGCCAGACCCCGAGGGAGGTGCCCCGAATTCCCCACCCCCGCAGGGACGCGCCCCAGAGAGGCCGGAGCTGGTGCCCTCTCTGAAGAGCAGTGTCCTTTCTGAGCGCTGGTGGACAGGCCAGTGGACAGTCCTGGAACCCACTGTGTGTGTGTGACTGTGGCCTCTGGGGTGAGCCTGCTGGACGTCCTGTACGGAGGGACACTGACCACCTCTCTGGGACAGTAACCAGAGCAGGACGTGGCTTGTGGCGTCTGCCACCTGCCCTGGTGTAAGCACCCCCGTGGGACGTCATTCAACCCGGGGCTGGGTGAGATGCTCGGGAGACACCCCCTGGGGTACCTCTCAGGCCCAGGAGACAAGAGCTGACAGCAGGGAACCAGGGTAGAAGGACGAGGAGATGATGAATTCTATGTATTTACTGTCTTTGTTTTAGTGCCATCTATTTGATGGGGAGTTTATATAATTTGATTTTTAATCATGGCTGTGTTCAGCCACTAGCTCCTGAGAGTCTTGAGCACTTAACTGTGGCTCTCAGGAGCCAGCACCCCTCTTCCTACCCGGAATGAGTTTCTCTCCCCCCTGACGCCCTCCTCTTTGGGGTGTGGCCGGAGCAGCGTGCAGCAGTGGGAGCTGGAGAAGTGGAGAAGACCACCGTGACCTTGAACTTGTGTGGGGGTGCTCTCCCGGGTGAGCAGGCTGCAGGGCCGATCTGGTGCGTGGGCCCCAAAGAAGAAGTTGTTCTCTCTGCATCATCCCACACTTCCCTGGGGTTCAAATTCAAGGGCGTCCGTTTGGTAGAGGCATGGCCCGGAGCAGATTTCTCTCTCTGACCCTTTTGAGTAAATTGAATGATTTGTTAATTTAACAGATATTTATTGGGCACCCGCTGTATGCCAGACACTAGCAACGAAGATGCAAACAGTGGGATCAAAAACATCCTCTGTGCACGTCGGCCCTGTTCTTCAAGGACCCGAGTCCTGACGTTTGTTAGGCAGAGGTGCTTCTCCTGGTGCCATTTACTGTTTGGACATTCTGCTTCTCCTACTCACAGGGGTTGAAGGGGGTGACAGTGGCTGGGATTCGGATATTTTTCAAGACAAGGACCTACTGCCACCCAAAGCACAGTATTCTCTTCCGTAAGAATTTAGCATTTGTAGTTTTTAAAACTGAAATTGACTCCCTACCCTGATAGGGTATGTTAACCTGGATTTCATATCATCTAGTCATTAATGATCCATCATTTATTGATCTGTCCATCAACCTATCTGTCCATTTATCCACCCGCCCACCCACCCACCTATCCATCCACCCACCCGTCCACCATCTACCCTGTATCCATCCATCCATCCATCCATCCACACACCCATCCTTCCACCTACCCACCCAGCTATCATCCATCCATCCACCCACCCACCTATCCATCCTTCTATCCATCCACCCACCCATCCACCCATCTACACATGTATCCATCAATCCATCCATCCTTCCACCCACCCGCCTATCCATTCATCCATCCATCCACTCACCCATCTATCCATCCATCCACCCACCTGTTCCTCCACCCATCCATCTACCTACCCACCCACCCACCCACCCACCCACTCATCTATCCATCCACCCCCCATCCACCTGTCCATCCATCCATCCACCATCCACCCATCCTCCCATCCACCCATCCACCCACCTATTCTCCTGTCCATCCATCCATCCACCTCCCACCCACTCATCCACCCACCCATCTATCCATCCATCCACCCACCTGTTCATCCACCCCCCATCCACCTGTCCGTCCATCCATCCACCATCCACCCATCCTCCCATCCACCCATCCACCCACCCATTCTCCTGTCCGTCCACCCACCCACCAGGAAGAATCTGTCCCCAGTCCCCCTCTCCTTCACGCGGGGCTCAGTGAGTGTGATTCTTGGCTTCTCTGCCGCCGTCCCAGGGGAGCCAGAGCCAGCCAGCTCTTTGGTGGATTTGGCTCTCAAGCCCCATCCTTCCCATCTTCTCCCCACTTGGAACTTGCTGTCCTCAGGAGACGGGCCTGATTCCCTGTCCCCTCGTCCCTTTGTCCACAGTGGTGACGGTTGGCCACTGGTGGCTCTTAGCATTTTCGATGTGGCTAGCTTGAATCGAGAGGAGTCCTTCATGTAAAATTTAAATTTGAAAGCAAGATTGGAATAAAAGAATATAAAAAATCTCATTCATGAGCTGATACTGATCTTTTATTGAAATGATGTTTTAGAGATATGGTGTTAAATAAAGAAAATGTTTGAAATCAGTGCCACTGATCAGAACATTCCATCATGAGTGTGGCCTGTGGCCTTTTCCTTTGGACAGGGCTGGTCTGGACGTCAACGTCACCTTCGTGAGGGGCCTGGGTGGCGAGGGGCTGGAGCTCTCGGTGACAACCTGGGCTGCTCTCCCGAATCCCGGAGTTGGGACAGACCCGCCTGGATTTCTGAGCGCTGTTCTCCAGAGTAGCCTTTTCTGTCACCAAAGGGGGCACGTTGGCGCTCACCTCTGCCCCTTTGTGGTTTCCCAGTGGGTTCAGAATTTGGTGAGAAGAGGAGAGAGGCTTCTGAGCGTCTTTGCAGACCACCTGCCACGTCTCCACACACTGTGCACAGGTCCCCGGTGCTGGGCGTGAGACAATCGAACAACTCCACTGCTGAGAGCCACAGCCAAGTAGGAATGACGCACGGCAATTTCTTTGTCAGCCGACCCCATGTTGCTTAGAGGAAGGACTCTCCATATTGGACCCAGATCATTTGGCAGTGACATTGCATGTAAAGTGACCTTGCTCAAAGACCAGGGCGGATCCAGGTTTAGGGTGTATCCTGCTGGGATTAGGGAATATCCCTCCTTAGGTTTAGGGCGGTTCCAGGTTTAAGGTGGACCCTGCTGGGAATAGGGTGTATCCTGCTGCATCAGGCGCACCTGCTCCTTGAGTTCCCGTTGAGTTCTCACGGGATTCAGAGAGTATTTGGGATTCAGAGCCCGGTGGAGAACGTGGATTTCCCCAGAACGTGTGTGTAGAGTGCCGGTGAGAGTTCAGGAATAAAGAGTTGCTGTTTGAATCTACAAGGTGTGTGGTGCCTCGTGATCTTGTGCCCAGCCAGACTGCGGCACTCCACCAGGCGTGGCCTCAGAACTGGACCAAGGCTTAAGATGCTGCTGCCCGGGGTGGACTCACAGGCGCAGCTGGGGCCCGAGTTTTGCCTGTGACGTTCGGGAGGGGCTGGGTTTCTGGAAGGACATCGGGGACCTTCTCAGCGTCCTGGAACTTGTGACCCTTTGTGGTGGCACTGTCCTGTGCACTGTGGGGTGTTTGGTGGCACCCCGGCCTCTGCCCAATGGATGCCAGTAGTCTGCCCTGACCCCACTGTGACGACCCCAAATGCCAGATGTCCCCTCGGGGGTCGAGTCTCCCCAGGTGAGAAGCACGGGCTGGAGGGAGCTGTGTCTGGCTGGCTTGGTCACCAGGCCATGGGCTCACCAGGCTTGGGAGGGGTCGGGGGCTCTGTTCCCAGCTAGTCCACATCTCAGTGACCCCTGCGGCCCTGGGGCCTGGTCCGGTGGCCCTTGGCCCCTGGTGCTGGGCATGGGATGGTTTTGATGAGCAGAGGATGAATGTAAGAACTGAAGTCTCCTGTTGCCCACTCCATCCCCGTCCCACCGGCAGGTGACACTCACCCCCATATCTGTCCTCGGGAAGAGGCCACCTTTATTTCAAACTCAGACTGTGCTGAGACATCTTCGCTTCCCAACTGGACACCTCTGTGTGGGACAGTGGGGGGAGAGGGCCTCCGGACAGGTGTTCCCAGAGGCCGAGCTGCCTCTGCCTCCCCGGCTGCTGTCTGCGGGTGGGAATCCCACGGGCACCAGGAGCCATGCATAGGCGCCCTGCCGGACCCAGCCCCTGGCCCCGCCCCCGGCCCCTGGCCCCGCCCCCGCCCCCCCCCCGGCCCCTGGCCCCGCCCCCGGCCCCGCCCCGGCCCCTGGCCCCGCCCCGGCCCAGGCCTGACCGGGTGCAGACGTCGGAGGGGCTTGTCAGCCTCCAGAAGAGCCTCCCCAGGTCCCGGGCCTCAGGCTCTGGCCGACTCAGGAGTCAGATGGCACCTGGTTCCCCGTCGAGTGGGTCAATAGGAAAAAAGCCAGCGCGTCAGGGGTGGGCAGGGCGGGTCACTCCCAGGTTCTTGGGGACCTGCTGGGTGGTCGCCTGGCTGGGTCCCCTGGGGAACCTCCCATTTCAACTGGAAATGGGACAGTGCTTGGTCTCCTCGGGGACCTTCCTGCATGGAGACTCCAGGGGCCATCTGTCCCGTGGCTGAGCGTGGCTCTCACTTCCCTTTGGGTGAATCGGCCTCCACCGTTGAGGACGCAGGCCCGGACCCCTCTCTCAGTGCTGGCTGCACCTTGTGGTCTCCAGCCGGGGCTGCTGCCCTCCTCTGCCCTCTCAGCAAATCCCTGGGTGACGGAGCAGCTTACCTTGTCCCCACTTGGCCTCTCTGTGCCTCAGTTTCCCCATCTGCACTATGGACAACGTATGGGTGGTTGGCTCCTGCCCAACAGGGTGGCCAGGTCACCACTGTCTCCTATGTGGCTGAGAGTGGCCACGAGTCTTGCCCAGGGTTAGAGAGCAGCAAGCGGGCGAGTGGCTCTGCTGGGCCCAGAGCCCAGGGTTCCACCCACTGGGGCCACAACCTCCCAAGTCAGCCTCTGTGAGGAGCCTGGTCATGAGTGTGCCCTGAATGTGTGTGGGCGTGGAGGGCTGTGGGTGGGTACCGAGAACGTGATCTGGTACAGAGACTTGAAGGAGGTGAGGGAGTTGGCTTTGTGGGTATTTAGGAGAAGAGGGTCCCTAGCAGATGAGACAGCCAGTGCAAAGGGCCTGCGGCAGGCCCCTCTGCCTGCCATAGGGAAAGAACAGCAAGGAGAGCAGTTTCAGGGTCAGAGAGAAGCCAGGGGAGTGGTGCGGTGGGGTGGTCTGGGCCTCCGTGGGACGGGGCCTTGGCTCTGCAGGAGACGGGAGTCACGGAGGGTTCCGGGTGGAGTGGGCAAGGTCTGTGAGTCAGGGTCCCCCATGCAGAGGGCTATCTCAGATGGCAGAGGCTCCAGGTCCTTGCCAGTGGCTCAGTCTCCTCTAGGGGTGTGGGGCCCGGGGGCCTCCTCTCCAGAAGGTGCCAGAGCATCTGGAAGCCAGCACTCCAGCCCCAGCCCCCTGCACACATGGGCTCCGCGGCCCGCGTGGCCCCCCTCCCCCACAGCCTGGGGCTTCCATCTCTGGCTTTGTCCCCTCGGGCAATTATTTATCATTTCCTTCTCCAAAGTGTTTCTGAGCCGCGGCTCTCGTGAAAGATGCTACACCGGATAAAGTGGGACGGCGTGATCATTCGCCCTGCTCCAGCTGAGACGTCTGAACGACCACACATTACGGTCCAATTTCCCCGCTCTCTGCCTCCAGGGAGGGAGGAGGCCCGCTCAGGCTCCGAGCTCTTTGTGGAATTGAAGGGAATGGGCTTGGCGGCTGGAGGGCTGAATGGGAAGCCGCAGGAGGCCGGGGGGACGGCCACTCGGGCCAGCGGGAGGGCCTCTGCTCGGCGCCCTGCCTCTGCCATCAGATCAGACCCCAGGTCCTGCAGGCCGAGAGCTGGCCCCGCCGCCCCTTCCTCCCGCCGGGGTTTCTCCCGCGGGGCCTGGCTCAGGGGCTTGAGTGAGAGGCGGGAGGAAGGGTCACACAGCTGGCCCCGCCCTGCCCCCGGCCAGCGGGACACCCTTGAACCAGACCCCTGGGCCCTGTCTCTGTGGCTCTATGAGGAGGACAGAGGTCTACCTGCGAGGGTCACTGTGAGATGACGTGTCTTGGTCATCTATGGTGCGTAACAAACGACCCCCAGCGGCACCTCGCGATCACAAGTGCTGCCTGTTTTGTGTGGTTTCTGGGGGTGGGGTGGGGGGTCCGGGACAGTTTGGCTGGGTTTCTGGCTCCGTCTCACGCGGCCTGTTAGTCAAGGTGTCAGCTGGTTTGTGGTCACCTGAAGGCTCCCCTGGGCCTGGAGAGTCCACACAGTGAGGCCAGTTCCCAGAGGCCCCCCCACAGGCCACTGGGACATGACGGATGGTCAAGAGAGCCAAAGGCCACCGAGGTGCAGTCATGCTATCTTCTTCTCCCCCGTGACTTTAACAGACGCAGAGTCGCACACCGTCACTGCCTCCCGTCATCCCCGCAAACTTCCTCGCACACATGCTCAGTTAACCGCAGGCCCGCCGTCAGCCTGAGGTCACCACACCCCGCTTTCTATCTAGGTCAGCGTCTGTCACGTCCTTCAAATGGAAGCAGAGACTAGGCAGGGGCTTCCACCGGGGCTCTTTTTTGAGGCATTTTTGAGGTTCATCTGTTGGGTTGCATGGGTCAAGGGTTCATTCCTTTTCATTGCCAAGTAGTATTCCACCGCATGGACATCTCAGAGGAGACGTTCACCCAATCACTTACTGATGGACATTTGGATTTTTTCCGTTTTTTCCTCCTATGATGAATCATGCAGCTATGAGCTTTCACATACAAGTCTCGAGATAGATAGATGTTTCCATTTCTCCTGGATGGAATCCTTGGAGTGGGCTTATTGGAGCTTCACATTTTTTAAAAAAATTGTTTTAATAAGAAACTACCAAACTGTTTTCCAAGGAGGCTGTACCATTAAACCCCATAAGAAGGCCAAAGGGTTCCAGTTGCTTTGCATCTCCAGCCCTGGGTAATATTTTTACATTTTTTTAGAGGTAGATGGACACAGTATCTTTACTTATTTTATGTGGTGCTGGGGATCGAACCCAGTGCGAGCGCTCTCCCACTGAGCCCAGCCCCGCCCATTCCTGGCTGTTGTACGTCTCCTCGGATGACATGTCTATTTAAATCTTCTGCCTATTAGGTTCTTTGCCTTAACAATTACGTAAGCTTTTTTAAAAAAACGTATCTGTGTATTTATATGTATCCTGGCTCCGAGCCTGTTATCAGGTATCTACAGTCTGTGGCTTTTCTCTTTAGCCTCTTAGTGATATCTCCTAAAGTGTAAGGGTTTTTAATTTTCATGAAATCCAATTTATCATTTTTTCTTTTCATCAATTATGCTATTACTGTCATGGATAAGAACCTTGGTCCAATCCAAGGTTATGAAGATTTTTTTCCCCCCAAATTTTCTCTTAAAAGATTTATAGCTTTCGTTGAGCCTTTAGGGCAGTGATCCAGTTAGAGTTCATTTATGTGTGTGACGTAAGGTGAAGGTCTAAACTGGGTTCTTGTTTCTAACACGTGACATCTGATTTCCGTAGCACCAATGGATTGAAGAGGGTTGATTCTCCAGTGGAAGATTGTTTTTTGAGGGGATAAGGAAACTGAATCCAGGGGCGCTTTACCACTGAGCTATATCCCCTCATCAGCCCTTTTTATTTTTTATTTTGAGATAGATTGCTGAGGCTGGCCTCCAACTTGCTGTCCTCCTGCCTCAGCCTCCCGAGCTGCTGGGATTACAGACATCTGCTACGGTGCCTGGCTCCCAGGGCAATATCTTAAGATCTCTGTTGAAAATCAGTTGACCATAAAGCTGGGCCTGGTGGCGCATGGCTATAATCTCGGTGATTTGGGAGGCTGAGGCAGGAGGATGTCAATTTCGAGGCCAGCCTCAGCAACCCAGGAAGATCCCCATTTCAAATGAATTTTTAAAAAATTAAAAAATCAATTGACCCTACAGGTAGGAGTTGACTTCTGGCCTCCTCCCTCGGTCCTGTGGGTCTCTCCTGCCTCATGCTCATGGGGCACGGTCTTGATGACCACAACCTGATGGGGAGCCTGGGTCCTCGGGTCCTTGCTGGCTGTCCTGCCTCCCTCGCGTTTCCATGTGAACACGGGACCCGCTGGTCATTTCTAGAAGAGCCTGCGGGATCCGGGTAGGGGTGGCCGGGCCTTTTATGACTTTAGAGGTGTCACGGGTGCCTGGTTCCTCGGGTGTCCCATCATCCACTCGTCCTCTTGGTGACAAACCATCCCCGGCGCCATGGGTGGGGACCACACAGGGTGGCCGTCCAGGGGAGCATCCGATTGCCCTGAGGGATGTGTGCGTCCACTGACCCTCCAGACAGCCAACCCGCCTCCTGGAGGCGTCCCCCCTTGGATGACGCTGAGGTCCAGCAGCAGGGAGGGGCTTCCTGACAGGGAGGTGGCAGGACACGGGGTGTCACCTCCGTCCAAGTCTGCCTGGTGGGCTTGGGCACCCTCACAGGGCCTTTGTCCCCTCCCGTCAGACTGGGGTGTCCGACAAGCAACTTCTCGGCATCTCAGTGACGGGCAGGTGGACAGCTGGTGCTGGGCGGTGCTGGCGGGCCCCTGGACAGTTTCGTCAGTCAAACCTGCCGCTGATGACCGGATGCTGGCCAGGGTCTTCTCTAGGGGGGTGGGCCACAGAGGCCCGGGTGGCCGTCTTTCAGGGAGGCTGGGGAGTTTCGAGGAGGCCCAGACTGGAGGCTGAACCAGCTCCTCAGAGACCCCTTCCAGCCCTGAGCACCGGAGTCTAGGGGTCATGCTCAGGGCCACCTCGTCAGCTCGTGCTGGGGCCCGTGTGAAGGTCCGGCTCCTGATTTGATAAACATGGACTGTCCCTTCCAGAAGGCTCCCAGTGGTCATGTCCGGCCTCCCCATGTTACAGAGCCAAGCCCCAGACCCTGCAGCCCGTCGCTTACCTGTTCTAGAATGTTCCCCTCTGTCCAGGAGGCCCTGGGCCTGGGACGGTCAGTTCAGCCTTGTGGAGCTCCACTCACTTGGGCTGCAGAAGGGGGAGACGTCTGGACCCTGGGCGTCTGTCCATCGCCAGGAACATGGGCAGCCTCACGTGATCCCTGGGCTTCAGTGTCACTTCCAGCCCGTAGGCCGCCGGACACACGGGTCCTGTGGGGGCTTACTGGATGCCGTGACCTTGGACTGTCGCCCAGACCTGAGATCTGTGCCTTGACAAAGCCCCAGGCTCCTTCCCGCTGCGGGACACCCAGGGACGGCCCGTCTGGGCTCCCGTGGGCTCTCTGAGCTCAGCGTCCCCGTCCTCCCTGCTTTGTTCTCCCTCGCGTCCTCCCGGGGCATCTTCTGGAAGGACATCCATCTCTGGCCCCCGAGCGCTCGGTTTTGAACATCGCTGCTCCGTCTCGCCCGCTGCCGGCCCTCGGTGGGCTCTGCCCCACACCCGGCCCTTTGATGGAGGCTCCGGATCAGAGGCTGCCTGTCCCTCGGAGGTGGCTGCTTTCAAACCCCAAGGCAGTGTTTCATGTCCCCACCATGTCACCAGACCAGCCTGGCCTAATGGGAACACGCCGCGTGAGGCCCTTCCCGTGGCAGATAATGAGGCCAAGGCCCCTCTGCCCGCCTGGTCCCAGAGGCCCTGCAGCTGCCCGTCCACGCCCAGCCCTCTGCACTCGGCCCGCTCCTGCTCTCCCACAGCCAGGGGTCGTTTGTCCTCTGCTTTTCTACTTTCCCGAGTCGTGCACAGACCTCCAGGACAAGGATGCCGCTTGCCCTCTCCTGTGATCCCCGCAGGTCCTCGGGCAGAGCTGGAGAGGGAAGTCCAGCTGACCTGCAGTCAGCACAGAGCAGGCCAGGCGCCCCTCTGCCCGCGTGGCAGCCGACGCTCATTTGGTTCTCACCAAGGGGCCTGCGAGTTGGATATCTGGGCACTTATTTTTACACTTCAAGAAACTGACACTTAAGACCGATAGTGTCCCACGCCCAAGGTCCCACCAAGAGTAAGAGAAAGGAAGAAAAATGCAAATATGGGTCTTTGGGAAATGGCAATTCATTGGGCAGCTCCTGAAGCATCTCCCGTGTGCCAGCTCTGGGCTGGACTCGGGGTAATTCGAAGCCAGACAGGATTCTCTCCAACTCAATAGACAAGGGCAGGTCTCTGCAATCAGACTTGAGATCCGTGACAGTTTTCTAGCTGTGCCACCACGCCACCATGCCTGAGGTATTTCCAGGCTCAGCCCCAGATGTTGTGTGTGGGCACATGGTAGGATGCCCTTGGCCTCCGTTCATGGGCCTCTGTATACTGCATTAGTTACCAAACCCTTAAAGGGCATTTATTTAGCACTCATTATGCCTGATACCATCTTAAGAGCCTGTCGGTATCCACTTTCCTGCCCAACCAGCCCCATGACAGAGTGTTATTACTCTTCCCGTTTTACAGATGAGGAAACCGAGGGTCAGAGAGTCTGAATGCCTAAGCATTGAAGCTGGGATTCAAATGCAGTGTTCCTGGCTCGAGTCCCTGCTCTCAGCTTCCACGCTCTGCTTTCTGGTGACTTAATACACAGTGACGGCATCAGAGGGCGTTAAATCAGCGGAACCCGTGAGGCCAGGCCTTCTCAGGGAGCTTTCACGACTCCCTGCGGGGCTCAGTCGAACACATCCATCTTTCCCTTGGACTCTGATTTAGGGAGTGAAGTCAGCTCCCACGAGGGCCCCGACAGGTCCCAACCCTATGGGGGAGCTGCCCCTGGCCCTGCTGCCCGCATGGCTCCATGGGCTCCGCTGCTCAGATCCCGGCTGGTGAAGACCCTCTGTAACCTTGGCCCCCGCTCCAGCGCCCCCGGCCTCCAGCGCCCCATTCTCTTCCTCCTCCCAGGGTCGGCCAGTGCACGGCCCCATCGGAGGTGCCAGGGGCTGGGACTCCGCGTCCGCATTCCCCAGTGCACAGAGCGGCTTTCCAAGCGCCTGGTCTGATCCGGGGTTTCTCTTCCCCTCCGCTTCCCTGGAAGCTGATGGCGACCGGACACCGCCCTGGACAATCCCTGCATTACCCAACAGCCCAGGCTCAGGGCTGCTCCAAACGTGCCTTCTCCCCCGGGGCCTCTCCTCTCCTCTGAGATCCGAGATGCCCTTTGAGGACGCCTCTGAGCTCCAAGGGAAGCCCGGGTCTGTCTGCAAAGCGCGGATGGATCCAGGCGGGGCCATGGCGCCCGCGCATACCCTCACGGCCCAGCTCAGGTTTCCATGAAACATTTCGGCCCACAGCTGCAGAGAAAGGCTACTCACCCACCCGGGGGTCCAGCTGCCATTTCAGAGGCGCAGATGAGCACACCTGAGCTCAGGGGCACGCACGACCTCAACCCAAAAGAGGCACTGCCCAGCAGGCAGCCGGACTCCTCTGAAGGGTCCCCCCCTCCCGCTTCCCTTCCCTAATTGGGAGGAGGCAGGTGGGTGTAAGTGCCCCCCACAGATGGGGAAACTGAGGCTCAGAGAGGCGCACTGCAGCCTGCCTTTGGTCACCAGACTCCCAAGCAGGACAGTGTCCACGTCCACACAGCCTCTCCCCACCTGCAGCAGCCAGAGGTCAGAACAGCCAGAGGGAGAACTGCACTGTCACTGTCCTCTGTGCGCATCCCCATGTGTGCGCCTGTGTCCTCAGTCCCTGGCCTCCACTGGCTGTGGGTAAACTCTCCTCGGGATGCGGGAGGAGAGAGTGTGCCCCCTAACGGAGGGGCTGCTTGGGAGGCCCTGGAATAGTCGTCCTGGGGTTTGTGCTAGGGTCCTGGGGTTCCATAACCAACCAGTCCCACAGCTGGGTGGCTAAATCCACAGCCATTTATTTATTCTCTCCCGATCCGGGGCTGGAGGTCTGAACTCAAGGGGTCAGTAGGACCGAGCTCTCTCTGAAATCTCCAGGGAGGCTCTTTGCTGGCCGCTCCTCACTTCTGGTGGCAGCTGGCAGGTCTTGGGGTTCCTGGGCTTGTAGCTGAGCTGCCATCCTCTGCCTCTGTTGGCACATGACCCTCTTCCCCACAGCGCCCCATCTCTCTACCCAAGTTCCCTCCCCTTATAGTGACACTAGTCACTTAGGAACCCATCCGTCCAGTAGGGCCTCAACTCACTACATCTGCAAAGACCTTATTTGCAAACCAGGCCACCTTCTGGGGTTCCCAGTGCACACAGATGGGGTACTGAGCTGCACGGGTGCTAATCATCCCTAACCACCCAGGGCCCCTGGGAAAAGGCACTGGCTTTGTGGGTGCTGACAGTTTCCTCCTCTTGTACCAAACTGGGCCACCAGGGCCTGTTCCCAGAAATTGCCAGGCAGATGAGACGCTGGTCCCAGGCCCCTGGCACATGCAGACGCCCAGCGTAGCCGCGCTTTCCTCATTACTATTATCTCTATTATTAAATGAAACGTGCGGTGCGTGCAGAAGAGCACCCGTGTTTGTGTTTACAGTGGGACGTATTTAGACGGTAATGAATTCCAAGAGGGGTGAAGCAGATCTATTTATTTATTTATGTGTTTGTCGTTACTAGGGCTTAAGGGACACAGCGAACACCTGGCTCTGTGCTCAAGTTTGGAATCAATTGAGAAGCAGACGCCTGGGACTGGCAGAAGGCGGCGGAAGGCCACGTGCTGGCAGAGGACCTGTCTGGAGGGTGTGGCTTGGTCTTCAGACCCGGGCAGGATGCCCCACGCCGGCGGGCGGAGCCCCAACTCCTTTCTATCCCTTTCCTGGGGCCGGACAGCGCCCTCTGCAGGCAGAGGAGGAGAGCAGAGTGAATTGCGCATGCTCCGTTTCTGGCCCAGACCCACCAATCAGAGTCGGGGGGAGGGGAGAGATGGGCCAGGTGGGGAAAGGTTAAGGTGCAGGGAAGGGAGGGGGCGTGTCATCAAGAGACCTCAAACCCTCAAGGAGGTCCTCTGCCAGGCGCCTAGAAGTGACCCTGTGCTGCCCCCTTCTCGCTGGTGACTGTAGCTGGTGACTTGGTCTCTCTTGAGTCTCCGATTTATCTCCTGTAAGATGGACAGTCCCTCCTGTAAGATGGACAGGCCTGTGTGTGACGGGATGATGCAGTCGCTGTGGAGTCCAGAACAGGGTGGCACAAAGCAGTGACCTTCTGCCGTCACTGTGTGATGCTCGGGGTCACCGGCAGCAGTCCTCGGCCTCATCCGGATGCTTCCTAATTCGAGCAGGAGGCGGGCCTCGGGACCACTGTGCTCCCGACGGTGTGGACGGTGCTGAGGTGAAGGGACTCGAGTGTCTCAGGGACCCCCAGCCCCCATCCCTAGAGGAAAGGCCCTTTGCTGACGTCGGGGCTGGGCTGTGGGTGTGGTCTGGGCTGGCAGGATGCCTCTCCAGAGTGCCGGGTGCCCGGTGAAGTGCATGGGAAGTGTGGGAGAAGGAGGTCACCCACAGTGTCCTGCGTCTCTCTGGCTTGGAGGGTGTGGGGTGCAGGAGGGGGGCTGAGAGAAGAGGCCGTTCAAGAGCTGGCTGGTGTCCTCTGCCTGAGGATCCGAGGACCGGGCAAGTGCTCCAGGTGCTGGGTGCTGCTGGAACGCCCCCCCCCAAAGGTGCCTGCCTCCTGGCACAGCAGCCCAGGGGCAGTTGTGGGCCCCTCCGGAATGTCCTGCAGGTCAGCCGGCCTCAGGCTGGCCCTGAGCCCAAACCATAGGGAAGTCAGGGTGGCAGATGGCAGCTCAGAGCCCTGTCCCAAAGGCTCACAGACATCCTGGGGGCGGTGGCCAGGGCTGGGCTGGAGTCCACAGACGTGAGTGGCCTCTGACCTCTTAAGACTTCTCCAGGTCAGCAGTACTGATGTGGCCGGACAGGGGTTTGGGCTTGTCTGAGCCCAGGCTGTTCCCCTGGCCCGGGTGAGGGACAGACAGCGTGAAGCTGAAGGACTGGGGAGGCTGCTCCTGGCCACTCCCGGTCTGGAGCCAGCTCCGGCTCGTGGCCTTCCGAAGGCCCGGGCAGCAGAGGCAGCGGAAATATAGAGCGCGATCTAAATGCTGAATGGCGGCAGTAACAGCGGGGACGGGCCCATGAACCAGGTGCAGCTCATTGGCCACCTCCTGGTCCCTCTGCGGCTGCTGTCGGGAAGGCCTGTGGACCCGGCTGGCGCTCACACTTCATCAGGGCCCGCCACGCTCTCCGCTGTCCAGGGAGGAAGGGGCCGGAGGCGGGCGGGGGAGGCGGCGCACCAGGGGGAGCTAGGGTGGGTGCTGCGCCGGGTCCTGGTCCCAAGTCCCTCAGCTTCCTCATTTGAGAAGAAAAAGCAGTTTGTCACCATCCCCGAGAGACCCCGGCCACCAGGCGCTTTCTGCCCGCGGGGCCAGTTCTCAGAGGAGGCTGGGAAGGTCTGTGTCCTTTAGGCCGAGGTGGGGCCAGGACAGGTGAGGAGGCCCTGCTGGGGAGCAGGGGTGCAGCCCGCGGCGGCCAACAGGAACCTCTGCCTCCACCGGTGTGTCAAGTGTCTGTGGCCAGGGGTTTGTTCCAGCCGAGGACAGGTCACTGGTGGCTGGAGGGGTGGCTCCCTGCAGCTCGAGGCCCAGTGGGGACTTCTGGGTCTGGGCTTCCTTGGGGTGAGCCTTGTCCTGGGGATATGCTGACAGTGGCCACCTGCAGTCATCTGGGGGTCACGGAGACCTGAAGGTTCGTGAGTCCATCCTCCCCAGCTGGAGACCAGGTCCTGCCAGGTTTCCTGAGTCACCTGGCCTGAGCCACACCTGAGCGTCACGTCCTGCGCGTGCCTACGGAGCCTGTGCGGTGTCCAAACTGGGCGTCCTCCAGCCGCCTCCTCTCGAGGGGCCACGCGTGTGTTGCTGGGAGTCACTGTCTTCCCTTGACCACCCGGTGACGGGAACAGGGGTGTGTGACATCTCCACTGGGCCAGCCTTTCCTGGCACTAGCCACCAGGGTGCCAGCCCCTGTGGACTGCCATGTGCTCACAGGGACGGCCGGGCAGAGGCTAGTGGTATGGAGCCTGGCGGTGGGCAGCCTCCACTGTGGAAGGTGTCGGGTGGACAGGGTCTGGCCGTGGGAGCCGTGGAGGACCGGCCTAGAGGATTTCAGGCTGTGGGCAAAGATTCCTCCTGGGCCATCTTCAGAGCCAAGGTGGCAAAGTCCAAAAAAGATCCCAGGAGGCCAGGGACGGGCTCTGAGAGAGAGGAGGGGTTCATGAGGGGCTGGGGGTCAGAGAGGGGCCCTCAGGTTCACGGCGCCTCCAGCGGCTGCGATTGCTCTCGAAGGTCATTTTGGAGGATGAAGCGCCTCCAATGAAGCGGGGTCAGGAGTACTCTGGGGGCTGAATTCATGGGGGACCTCCCTCCCAACTCCTGCCCCCAACACATGCCTGAGCCTCAGTGTCTGTGGTCCACTCTGACCCCGCTCTCCACGTCGTTTCCCTGCCCAGTGGCCCCATGGTCATCAAAACACCACCCGCCCCAGGCCCCAGGCCCCAGGCCCCGGCACATCCAGCCCCACCTGGGAATCCTGGATTCTAGTCCCAGCAATGCCTCTGCCTCAGTTTCCACCCTGTACCTTGGGGAGTCTGGGGGGTCCCCAGGGTTGGGCCACTGTGACTTGAAGCCTGCCCTGTGTCCCCTCCCTGCTGGCTGCCGCCCGGTCAGGGTGGAGGGAGCCGAGGAGCTGCCGGAGTCCACGCTCCATCAGTCTGTCTGGGTGCTCTGGGAAGTCCATTTGGTTTATTAACACAAACACTCTTGGCGCAGCCCGGCCAAATTGGATGGGAGTTCACGGAAGTCATGGGATTGTTCATCACCTCCTGCTCCGTCACCTGTCACCGATCCTGGCAGCCGGAGACTGGCCAAGCTTGGCCAAGCCCGGGGGAGGGCCATTAAGTCACCTCCAGAAAACCTCTCTTGCTGGCTTCCGGCTGTTCTCCACCCGAGACAGGGACCAGGACGTGACCTTGGCCAAGGTCCTTCCCTCTGGGCCTCAGTGATGGGGTGCGAGGTGCTGCGGGGACAGGCCGCACGTGGGCGTCAGATCCTCCCCATCTGGAGTCTGGCTGTGCAGCCAAGAGCCGGTGCCCCCTCCAGCACGGAGCCTCCGCTGCAGGGGCCGCCCCCCATCAGCCACCTCACTGAGCAGCTCCTGCTCAGAGCGGCTCTGGAGGTTCCAGGTGCTAATAGGAATGATCAGGAACAGAGCAAGGGGGGGGCCAGCAGGTGCAGGGAGGGTAACAGGGCGGGCCTGTGCATAGCCCCCTTGCTCAGGCCAGGACCCCAGGCACACTGGGTCACCAGTTCCAACGACAAGAGCAGGCTGTGAGGCCACGCCCTGGCCATGGGACACGTCTCTGGGGTGGGGGGTGTTCAGAGGCAGTGGCCTCGGGTCAGGGGGAGGGGGTTCACTCAGGAGGTTGGGAGCCGTGGGGAGAAGGCGAGGGCTGAGTCTTGGTGTGGACAGTCACCCTGAGGTGGGGCCAGGAGGGGCCACTGCAGTGGAGGGAAGGGTGTGGCCTGGAGGGCTGGCTCAGCCCTTGGAAGCAGGGGGATTTTGAGAGGGGCGTGGCCTGTGGGGACCTCCCCAGCTGCAGGTGCCGCCCAGCCTGACGCTCCTGCCTCCTCTGTCACTTCCAAGACTGTGGGGTTTGGGGACGGGCACAGGGCATGAGCAGCCCTTTGAGCCCTCCAGGAAGCGCTGGCAGGAGGGGCTGTGCCCTGGGAGGGCTGGGGGGCAGGCAGTGGGGGAGTGGGGCTGGCACCGGGTCTCTGAGACTCCAAAGTGGGGTCCCTTCCCTCTGCACCCAGAGCTCCTCCAAAGCCCAGCTGCCATGGGGAGGGTCCAGAGGCCAGGGCCAGCCCCTGGGTCCTCCTCCCCTTCTCAGGCCTTTCTTCCTCCTCTCCAGGCTTCCCACTGTGCCCCCAGCCCGCCTACTCCTCTACCTTCTGTTCTCCGCCCCCACCCCCTGGGCCCGGGGAGCAGACCTCGGGCTGAGGGTCTCAGCGCTGCTGAGTGCGAGGGGGAGGGGAGGAGGAGGCAGAGCCCCCGCAGCAGCCGCTGCTGTGGGAAATGTAGGTCAGGGAGATGACTGTGCGCAGGTGACCAGGGGAGTGGGAGGGCCCTGGCCATGTGGCTGCCTCCTCCTGAACATTCTAGAGCTGGATGGGGACTGCGTCCCTCCCTGATGCTGGCAGTGGGTTTAGCTCTTCCAGCAGAGGAGGGAGGAGGCCGAGAGCTTAGTTTGGGGTGCCTGCCTGTCCTTTGAGCATCCCCAGTATACACAGGCGCCCCCCCCATCGACTTGCTGGCTCTGAGCATCATGTTCAGGAATCCCACAGACATCTCACTGCACCTCACCGTCCTCCTTTGTTAGGGTCTGTAAACAAGTCTGGATGGCGCTTGGCATTTTGCCAGAGGGAGTGGTTTGTGAAGTAACGCCAGCGAGCCATTAAGTGTGGGGACTCCTTATGGGTTGACTGCTGTATCTAGTTCATGTTAATTAACATAAGCTGTGTGGGATGTATAAATACCGCTCCTGTCCTACAATAAACGGCTCCTACTCCTGCTGTATCAATCTACACAAGTTCTTCGTCACCCCCCAGGTTATTTTGCTGCAGCCGGACTGCGGCACTCCTTGATTCTGCCAGAGTGCTCTCTTTAAATCTGACCATGTCCTCACCAGCTCCCATCTCCTCTGTAGCTCCCCATTCCCTTGTGGGGCTTCAACTGGGCCAGCCCCACTCTGGGATGGGCCTCCATGCACCTTGCCCTTGCCCACCCACATGCATCCCTCCCTGCAGCCCTACACTCCTGGACACCCCACATCCTCATTCCCTGGAGCAGGGGTTCTGGGGACAGACGCCAGGGATCGAATCTCAGACCCAGTACTTCAGGCTGAGTGGCGGGCCATCGCTGAGCCCTGTGCGCTCTGCGTCCCCACCTGAGTTCAGTGGCTCTGAATCTCCTCCTGCGCACAGCCCCTGCCGGGGGGTCCGTCAGAACAGGAAGGGGGGCTCAGAAGGGCCACCTGTTGCCATCACATTGGGGTCGTTACATTGTTGCTGTTATTATTTGCCCCTGGATGCCCGCCCCAGGGAGGCAGAACCCATTTCACAGCCACCTGGGACCCTGCCCAGCACTGGGCCCCGCGGGCATACAGCAGGTCTTAATAAATGCTGACTGAGCACATCACTGAGTGGAGGGGGATCTGCTTCAGGGGATCCCCAGTCTGAGGGGACCCGCCAGTCAGACAGGGAGGCCTGTCACCCTCACGCCCAGAGCCTGGAGGGTCCTTCCCTGAGGTGCCAACTCTTCAGGGTACTTTGCTGCCAGCCGTGGATTCAGAAATGAGGTCCCTCATCAGTGTGTGGTGACAAGGGAAGGGAAGGGGGTTGGAAAGGGCACATAGCATAAGTGGGCTCGGGGCACCTGCCCTCGGCTGCCTGTCCTGACCCCTGTCCCCTGGAGGGGGTCCTGCTGGGGGACACGGGCTGCGCTCCCCAAGAGCCTGCAGGCCAGGGAGCCAAAGTCGGGGGCCATGAAGGGTTCCGGTTGCCACCTGCCTTCCCGGATCCCTGTCCGAACCTCATCCCAGGATGACCCAGGGCCACCCCCAGGGCCACATCATCCTGAGCCAGCAGTGTGCTCCCTGCTTCTCCTGGAACACCACCGCAGCCCCTCCTGGTGACCCCACAGCTGCGGCTTACACTGGGGACACTGAGACTCAGGGGCAGTGCCCTGTCCAAGGTCACACAGGTCACAGCTCCACGGGACCGAGAGAGAGCCCCGCCCACCTCACCTTCCAGGCCTCTCTCAACCCGGAGTCCACAGGAGGCTCCCCGCCTGGATCCCCACCCTCCGAGGGACTGTCCTCTGCCGTCCTCTGTCCCCTGGCTCTGCAGTGCTAACCCGGGCCAGTTCCCAGCACCTGGGATGAGAGGGGATATAAATAGAATGTACCGTGGCACCGGGCCAACAGCCACCTTGGGCCCCAGGGCACATCCTGGTGCCAGCTGTTTGCCAACCAGCCCTGGGGACTGCGGGCGCTGCCTCCCACGGTTGGCCTGTCTGGGCCACCTCCTGAGGACAGTCTGCCCTGGGGTCTTCTCCCCTCCCCGTGGAAGTCTCTTCGTCACCTCCCAGCCCCTCCCTCCCTGGGGCTGGCGGAGAGGGACGTGGACAGTCGCACAGAGGCCCTACGGGTCCCGCGTCCCAACACATAGAACCCACGAGCGTGGCCTTGTTTGGGAAAAGGGCCTTGCTTAGCAGACGTGGTTTAGTGAAGGGTGTTGGGGGAAGAGGACCCTGAGTGGTCCCTAAATGCCACCACCTGTGACCTTGTCAGAGTGAAGCACACACACACACACTCACACACACACACTCACACACATACACACACACATACACTCACACATACACATTCACACACACATACTGACACTCAGACACATACACAATCTCACACTCATACACACACACTCTCACACTCATACACACACACACTCACACACATACACACTCACACACATACACTCACACATACACATTCACACACACATACTGACACTCAGACACATACACAATCTCACACTCATACACACACACTCTCACACTCATACACACACACTCACACACATACACACTCACACACACACACTCACACATACACATTCACACACATACTGACACACACATACACAATCTCACACTCATACACACACTCTCTCACACTCATACACACACACACTCACACTCACACACATACACACTCACACACATACACTCACACATACACATTCACACACATACTGACACTCAGACACATACACAATCTCACACTCATACACACACACTCTCACACTCATACACACACACACATACACACACACACATACACACACACACATACACACACTCACAGAGAAGGCAGCTCTCGGCAGAGGCCCAGATGGGAGGACTGCAGCCCCCAACCAGCCTTGGACCCTGGCGACTACCAGGGAGTGGGAGAGGCCAGCAGTGGTGTCCTCCTGGAGCCCTGGAGGGAGGGTGGCCCTGCTGCCACCTTGAACGTGGCCTAGAGATAGTGACCGGGGCTTCCGGCCTCCAGAACTGAGAGGATAAGTCTGTGGTGTTTTTAAGTCACCAGTGTGTGCTGGTTTGTTAGAGCAGCCTCGGGAGACCTCAGGGGACCTCAGGGGACCTCGGGGACCTGGGGGAACCCATGCGCTCTGCTCTAGGAACTGGGCAGGGCTTGCAGAGGTTGCTGGGAGGTGGCCTGAGGCACAAGAGGTTGGTGAGGGAAGGGAACGAGGACGTGGGGCTGGGAGAGTCTGCGTGCACTGTCACCGAGCGCAGCTGCAGGAGAGGGGAGCTGGATGACATGTGGTGGGTGCTGGAGATGTCTGATCCACTGAGTGCCCGGGCGGGTCCCCACAGATGAATAACTGACCGAGTGGAGGATGGAGTCAGCGAGGGAGGGAGGGAGGAAGGGGCCCGGGGTGTCCGTGTTGGAGATGGCCGCACACTCGCAAAAAGTGCAGGTGACGACTCAGGAGGCCGAGGCAGAAGGATTGCAAGTTGCAGACCAGCCCAGGCCACTAGGAGACCCTGTGTCACAACAAAAAATAAAAATGGCTGGGGATGTGGCTCAGTGGGAGAATGCTGGTCTAGCCTGTGCAGGGCCCTGGTTCACTCCCCAGCTGCAAAACACACACAGAAAATCCAACCAAACCAAGGGGAACCACCCTCCTAGTCTCTTGGCACCATCCCAGGGCCAGGGGTCAGCCGGGGGAGCAGAGGGGTTAAGACACGTGGACAGCATCGGCCTCCACGCCCTGCAGAATCTCACTGAGGCAAGACCCTGTCCTGCTCAAACCCATCTCCTCCCCAGGAGGAGGCGAAGGGCGTGGAACACTGTCACCGAGCTCCAGGTAAGTGGGGCTGTGTGTGTGTGGCTGCCCGGGTCCCAGCCTGTGGCCCAGAGCCAGGGCCCAGGGAGAGCCCGCGGTGCCTTTTCTTCCTGGCAGTGGCTTGTAGAGAAATAACCCTGTCCTCTGAAACTGACCGCTGTTGGGGGCCACCCTGCACATGAGCTGGGCACAGCCCGGCAGCCCTGAGGAATGGGGGACTGAATGCATTGCACGCTGTCCGAAGCAGGTGGGCCTTACGTTGGCTCGGCAAGGGTTTGGGCATCCCCCAGTGGGGTTGGGCTCCCCCCCACCCTGTTTCTTGTAACAAACCCCTTGCCTTATTTGGGTGGACTTTTCTGTAGAATGTCTTTTCCCTAATAGTAGGGCCTGGGGCGCGCGCCCTCTTGCCTGGCTGGCTCCTCGTGCCCTTTTCCAGCGCTGTGCAGCGTGGGAGCTTGACCCTTGAGGTCGCAGAGCCGTCCCTGACCCCCGCAAAAGTTTCTTCTGTGTTCGTGTGGTCTTTTCGTTGCCAGCCCAAGCCACACAGAGTGACCCTGTTCCATTGCCCAGGTGGGACACGGACAATAGACAGGAATATCGAAGACGTCTGGGGTTTGAGCACCTGGAGACGGGGGCTGGACACCACGCTGGGCTTCTGAGAACTGTCTCAGGTCAGTGGTCACCAGACTCGGGGCCTCCTCACCCCGTACCCTGGAAAACAAGTCACAAACGACCACACTCCATTGTCACACTGCCTTCATATGACATTACCATGACCATCCTCAATTTGCAGATGGAGAAAATGAGGCCTAGGGACCTAAAACGGCCTTCCTGAAGTCACAGAGCTGCAGGCATGTGGTGAGGCTGGAACAGGAGCTCATTCAGGTTCCTTCCCACACCCCCTTCCCGAGGGTAAGGCTCTGAGACAAGGGATCCCACGAGGGATGGGCACAGCAGCATGATTCAAAACATGGTGGCAGGAGCCCTGGATGGGAGCTCCAGACACAGGTGGGGCCAGGCTTTGTGCACAGGGGTGACAATGTGGGTCAGGAATTCCCCACTGGGGGGAGTATCAGCTTCCCCTGTGGAGAGGGGTTGGACGCCGGACGGTGGGCACAGGCTTGTCCTGCCACCCGGAACCCTGGCCAGGAATCAGGGGGCAGCGAGATCAGGCACCAGGCAAGACAAGCACCGAGCCTGCTTTCCGGTCGCCACAACTTGACAAGCTGACCCAAGGAAGCCCATTTCACAAAGGAAGAACGGTCAGTCCCAGGGGTTAGCGACCTTGCCCAGAGATGGGGAGCCACTAAGATTCGGAAGCAAAATTTGACCCGCATCTCTCGGGCCACCAAGCCACGCAGATTTCTAAGGAAGGGCATTTTCGTTTCCTGCAGCTGCTGCTGGACGTCATTACGACCATCTATGGGGCGCCTCCTAGGTGCAGGCACGCTCTGGGCGACTTTACGGCACTGTCTCCGCAGCTACCAGGCCCTGCTCATTTCAAAGTGAAGACATTCCACCCAAACTGGCCCAAGAAAAATGGTATTTATTGGCTCCCATGATCGGGAAGTTCAGGGTGGATGCCGGCCCAGCCGGATCTCCGCTCTCTCCTCCCTTCTGCCCTCTCTCGGGGCGGATGCTCCCAGATTTCCATTCTCTTGTCTTCATCTCCCGCCAGGGTACAGAGCCTAGCCGGGTAGCCTTCCAGGGAAGGCTCCTGATTGGCTCTCCTCAGAAGCACAGGCCAATCAGCGCTCCCAGAGTGATGGGGTTCTGTGATTGGCCAGGCACATATCACGTGGCCGTGGTGGGGCCCTGTGATTGGCAGTTTCACTGGCATCGCTAATGGGTGCACTGAAAAGACAGTGTAGACCCAGTCCAATCTCTTTAACCCTCGCACGACCCCACGAGGAAGGTGCAGCGACACTCTGCTTCTTACAGATGGAGATGCACGGGGTCAGAAAGGATGAGTAAACTGTCCAGGTCCCTTCGCTGGGAAGTGACCGCGGGCGACTCTTTCAGACTCAACTCTAATGAGAACTGAGAGCCCTGGCACTCTGTTAAACCAGATGAATAAAGCGATATTGAGTGCCTCCTGTGTGCGAGGCTGCAGAGCAAGGCGGGAGTCAGCGACCCTGCCAACAGGGCATCTGCAGGCTACCCGGGGGAGGCAGAATAAAAAAAAACAGCCGTGGATTTAAACAATAGTCGGAGGCAGCGCTGGAAGAGCTGTCACGAGGCTGTTGGTGATTAATTGCTAAATGAGTGATGCAGACAGTAATTGCTCCTGGAGTTCAGGGGAGAGAGCGAGGACTGTGGGCTGCAGTCAGGGAAGTGTTCCGGAAAGAAAGCGACTCCTCCGAACGGAACGGGCTTTGAAGGACAGGAGGATTTGAAGGCAGTGAGGAAGAGGCGGGGCCTCCTGAGTTTAGTCGAAGGGCCTGGCACCCAGGCAAGTGCAGCTCCGTGTTTTAGCAAATGTCCCCAGGCCCTGTTTCATGCCTTTCAAGTTCAAATTCCAGCTCTGCCTGGAGGAGGAGTGTGCCCTTGGGCAAAAGTCACTGCCTCTAGGATCCGCAGGGTTTTCATTCGCACAGGGGGAGGGGAGGATTCCTGCTCCACCTACTTCACCAGGTGGTTGTGAAGCTGGGCAAAATGACGTGCAGGAAAAAGCCCTCCTGGGAGACCTAAAGTGACCTGTAAATATGAGCAAAGGATATAAATGTCTGGCTCCGACACAGGTGTTCTTAGCCTGGGGGCTCCAGACAACCTGTCCAAGAAAACTTCTCGCTCTCCCGGCCCCTCCCTTGAGCTCGAGTGCTTTATTTTAGAAAGGCTCAGTGCCAATCAGAGCTGAAGCCAAGCATGCTTCCCCGGCCTCGCCCGCCTGCTTCCCTCAGGAGCCCACTGAAGGCCTCGAAGGGCCAGAGGAGGAGTCAAGGGGAGCTGGGGGACAGAAAGGGCCCAGGACAACCTGGCACCTGGCCTCAAGGGGCAGATTTATTGCAAATGTGATTCCCCTTTGGGGTGCCTTCGTAAAGCACCAACTTCATATTCAGCGGCCCCACAGGGCAGGAAAGTGGAATGCACTGATTGGCTGATCCAGGGCCTGTGATCAGCCCGACCCTGGAGGGTTCCCTGGGCCCTATTGGAGCCCGGAGCTTGCAGGGTGGGTGGGGTGTTTATCTCTCCTCTGTTGCCAGAGTCCTGAACTCCTGCTCACTGTCAGATCTGGCCTGGGCTTGTGTCTGTGCAACCCCTGAGCTAAGAATAGTGCATTCATTTACAAAGGGATTAATAACAAAAAATTTTTAAAAAATCAAAAAAACAAAGATTCTGTTATAAAGGCTTCTTTGGCCTACAAATCCTAAAACACTTAATATCTGGCGCTTGACAGGAAAAGCTTCCTGACCCCTGATCTATTTTGTTGTAAACACAATGAGCCGGCTAGTCTCAAATTCATCATTTAATGAGTGTAACGAGGGCTTTTCAGAGCCACATAAGGTTGTCTCTGACTAAATAAAGGTTCTGGGAGGTGCATCCACCGGCTCCAGGCAGGAGAGCAAATCACCCCGAGTGTAGTCAGCCCTCCTGGTCCCAGAGCTCCTCACCCTAGATTCAACCAGCTGCAGGTGGAAAATATTTGAAAACAAAAATCGTGTTGGTACTGAACACATACACTTTTTTCCCCTGTCATTATTCCCTAAACAATACAGTGTAACAACTATTTACACAGCATTCATATTGCATCAGGTAATGTAAACAATCTAGAGACGGTTTACAGGAGGATTGGCCATATGCAAATACTGGGCCATTTTTATAAGGGATGTGCACCCAAGGATTTGGATGGGGGCGGGGTAGTCCTGGAGCCCCTCCCCTGCAGATACCAAGGGGCAACTGGATTAAAACCAGAGGGTGTGGGCAATGGGGAGGGACGTGGCCAGGGCCCCTAGGCTGTAGGGAGAATGGGGGAGGTGGTGGTTACTGGAGTCCAGGTCTTGGGCACCCAGAGGAAGGAGGGAGCCCTCTTCCTGCTGCCCTTATGCTCTCCAGTAAGGCCTCCTATGGACTGGGCAGTCCCCAGGTCTCTGAAACTTGGCCTCCAGGGGCTGGCACCGACTCCAACAGAGCCAGGAAGGAGAGCAAACGGGGGCGGGGCTGCCAGGCCCAAAGGTACAAGCAGATTCTGCTCAATGTCTGTCTCTGTGATGGCCGTTGACAAGCCTGAATCCTGGGACCACGAAAATGTTTCCACATGTGGAGGGAGAGACTCTGCACAGAATCCAAGTTCACCTGGGTCCCTCTTGGGAGACGTGTCCACCCATTATTGCCTCTCATTTACAATTTACATTTAGCTTTTTAATTAAGATCCTAAGTGATTTTGCTCTTCTCATTTTCTATCATTCCCTTCCCAAGTCTGATCTTTTCTTCTTTGTGGCCACAAAAGTGTGGATCTTCTCAACCTTAGATCTCTCTTGATCCTCTTCTCGATGCTTCCATTCTCTGTGTATCAGTTTGTTTAATGTTGCAATAGCAAAATACCCGAGGCTGGGTAACATAAAAGAAAAAAGGTTTACGTAGGTCATAGTTTTGAAGGCTCTAAGTTCAAGATTGGGCAGGTCCGTCTGTTTGGGCCCTGGTGAGGGCTCCCTTGGTTGTGCCACAGTAAGCTGTAAGGTGTCCTGGCAAGAGTGTGTGCAAGAGAAGGTGATCACCTGGTGAGACAGGAAGCCAGAGTGCAGGGAGGGAGCAGTCTTGTTCTTTACAAATAACTCACTCTTGAGGGAAGTAACTGGGGTTCCCCTGAAACTGCCTTCATCCCCATAGCACCTCCCACTAAGCCCGCCCCTTAAAGGGCCCGCACCTGTACATCACCACGGTGAGGATCGAACCCTCAACATGAGCACCCTTGGGGGACAAGCCCACGATGACACTGCGCCACTCAGCCACCACTTCAAACCACCGTCTGGACTTTGCCATGTCCATATATGTTTACCCCATTATTTCCCCTGTATCCAGTGTATTTCTGAACACCTTGATCAACTTAGTTGCAAAGGAAACCTTGTGTCGCTGCCTTAAATAGCGACTCAGGATCATCCGCCATCAAGGGGAATAAATACCCCCGGCAGGATCGGTGCTAATTGGATTCTGGATACATCCTGCGGCTTTGGCACAGACCCCGAGCATGAGGCTCTTGGTTAAAAAGGGAAAATAATAAAAATAAGAAGTCGTGAGAAAATAGCGCAGCGCGGTGGCTTTCCTCCCGATGTCATCAGAGGGACGGAAATAGGGTGGGAAAGGGAGCAGCTCCGACCCCGAGTGACTTGGTGCTTTCCATGTCACCCCTGTGGTCTCTCTCCACCTGAAGTTACAGGTGGTGCCGCCCAGAGGTGGTCTCCACCCTGGGGACCCACAGGGGCCTTCCCTCTCCCGCGCTCAGGCAACTCCACCAGCCCCTGTCCCAAGCTCGTCAGGGTCCCCAGGCTCTGGGACCACCCGTCCCACTGGTCACCTGGCTGCCCTCTGCAGGGGTCCACGCGTGCCCGAGGACACTCCCTATTCTTCCATTAATTAGACCAACACCTGGAAATGAGTGAAATTCGTAAAAACGCTTTGTCTTCTAACTAAAACCAGAGCGAGCCCGCGACGACTCTTGCGTCTCGTGAAAATCTCTCTCTCTTTTTTTTTTTTCCCCAAACGACGAGGTATGAGCAGTGACTTATAAATAGTTCCAACCTACCTGTCATCCGCCGGTGTCAACATTCATGACTTAATGACATGGTTCTTATGCTGTGCCTCGTGTTTGCGGGTGTCGCCGCTCCTTGGCGTCTGCAGCTGGATCTGGGGAAATCCATCTCGGCGGCGCGTCTGTCCCGTTGGGCTCCGCGTGGCGCGTGACGGATGGCCTGCTCTTCCGATCCTATTTCTGGGATGTTCACTGTGTGTCAGACCTTGGTCCCTCGGCAACCCCGCGAGCGCGATGGGACGACCCTCATTTTTCCAAAAAGACACCGGGGCTCGGGGAGCCAGGCCCCTGGTCCCAGGTCACCGGCCTGGAGCATCGGCTTCGAGGCTGGATTCAGTCTCGTCCGACTCCAGGGCCAGTGAGCAAAACCCCAGGATGACTCTGTCCTCTGACCCCAGTCCCTCTGTGGGGACACGAGGCCTGAGAAGGGACCCACCTTGGTGTGGCCCATGGCCACTGGGACTGGGGACAAGCCGGTCTCTGGAGAGCTGCCCTTCCTGGCCTCCCCCAGCCCCTGCAGCTGCCCACACAGGCCGGTCCTGTCCCCAGTCCCTGCCCTGCAGGACCGTGGCTGGCCACCTGGAGATGGCTGTGGTTCCTCTGGAGTCTCTGCTCTTTCTCTTGAAGGGAGAAGCAGCCGTCTCCGTCCCGTCGCTTCTAAAGGGATTGCTTGGCTGCCGACAAACGTGCAGAAGTACCCGACGTTGGGTGGCGGGGCCTTCGGGGACCGGCTGCGTTCAGGGCGACAGCTCCGTGACGCTTGCTGGGCAGACCGGCGCGGATCCCGGGGGGCTGCCCGCTGTCGTGGGTGGGGTCCACCTCTGACCCTGCACTTGACACTGCTTCATTGGGATTCAACCGGTGATGGTCAGTTGGCCTGCTTAGTACAAGGCCAGACCCAGAGGCCAGGCCTGGAGGGTGGGGACACAAAGGACGGAAACCTCCGGGGCTTGGCCTCCGCCTCCACGCCCTCCCGGGGCTCTCTCTCCCTGGGGCCTCCTCCCCTCTCCTGTGTTCTCTTTGCAGAGCTGGGGACGGAACCCAGGGCCCGGCACTCGCTAGGCAGGTGCTCCGCCGCTGCGCTGTCCCCAGCCCTGTTTATTTAGTTTTGAGGCAGGGTTTTGCTAAGTTGCTGAGGCCGGCTAGGAACTTGTGATCCTCCTGCCTCAGCCTCCAGAGCAGCCGGGATTCCAGTGGGAGTCACTGTGTGTGGCCCACCCTCCTGCCCCGCTTGCTTTCTTCCGTCTTTCCTTCTTCCCTTGCTTTTTCCTTCCCTCCTCATTGGCTGCCTCTCTTATTCCAACTGTTTTGGGGGGTCCTACTATGCTCTGGGCACCCCGCCAAGACATTAACACAAGATCAGTCCTGGTCCCTGTCAGGCGGAGGTAGCAATGATTACAATTGGTGCCCGAGCCAGAGGGACCCTGGAAACATCATCAACAATTTTGTTTTTGAATTGGAGAAGTAGAGTGACCAGAGAGGTGCTTTGACTTCCCCAGGGTCACACAGCCAGAGAGCAGCAGTCCTCAGGTGAGTGGTCAGATGTCCAGCACCATCAGACCCTTGTTTTAACCACAGTGGGGAAATGTGTTAGGACTTAGTACTGACCCTGGGAATGAAAGTGGCATGACGCCCCTGGAGAGAGGGCCATGGGGGACAGGGGACAAAGGGCACCTGACTGGCAGCCACAGAGGAGAGCTCGGCCATGGCTGTGGGGCTCGGGAAGGCCCACGGCAGCTTCCGTCAGTGTTCTGGTGGGTTGTGCTTCTTCCCGTGACCAGGATGGACGCCGTGGCCCTGAGTGGACCTAACTGGGCCTCCGAGGCCCCGCTGTGATGGGCACCAGCCCCAGGGAGCCGTCTGGGAGGCTCTCGGCTGTGGCTTCCGCTGTCCTCCCTTCTCTTAGGTCCACTCTCTTGTGCCTGTGGCCCTGGCACCAGGCCCCCTGTGCCGTGGCCCTGCAGGCTGTCCTCAGCCCCTGCAGAGAACACCGGGCTCCGGCTTGGCCCCGGCGCCACACAGGCCCTGGGGCAGCCTCTGTCCACAGCCTGGCCCACTCAGGTGGAGGCAGGCCCTTCCTGGAAACGCCCTTGTCCAGCCTGCCAAGGTCAACAGGTGGCAGAACGGCCCTGGGAAAGCCCTCCCCAGGACTTCCCCAGCGATTCTCCTGGGACCAAGTCCCTCCCTGCAGTGTCCTTGTCCCCGAGGCCTCCACAGATCCTCCAAACCCTGGGGACACGTCCCTAGATCCGCCCTAGTGTCCCAGCCGCGACTGAATTTAAAGTCAGCTGTGACTGGACTTCAGCACCAAGGTGCAGCGGGGGCTCCACGGCAGTGGGGGGCCTGGGGGTCAGTGAGCCCTCGGTGGGGCTCGGCCACCCACCTTTGTGGGCTCAGCGGGACACAGGTTCACTCGTGAGCGTGGTGAGACGGGGTGGCCACTCTGGCGCTGACCTGGTGGACCCAGCACGGATGCCCTTGAACTCTGACCCTCAGGACTCCCACCTGCCGCTCCAAGAGCTCAGTCCCCCGGGTGGCTCTGTTCTCTCTGCCACCTGGAGCCAGGCTCCTGCCACCCACCCATCGATGCCGCTCGCGATGGGTCTCTGCTCCCAGGTTGACAGCGGGCCCAGCCGTGTCCAGCGCCCTCCGTCTACCAGGCTCAACGAAGCGCACCTTGGCGGGGCCCCAGGGGACATGGGTGACCTCTTTGGGCCTATTTTTGTCATCTGAAAAACAGGCTTAAAATGGCGCTTGCTGAACGCGGCTGCCCCTGGGGACCCCCGTTCCTGGAAGCCTTTTTTGATCCCTTCAGCTGGACACGGTCTCAGTCTCTCCCTGGTGGGGACCGTCACGTGGGGTTCTCTGGGGCAGGCACTGGGGCAGGTGCGTGGCTCCGTGCACGTCGGAGCTGATGCAGGAGGCGTCCCCGTGCCAGCTCCTGCGATCTGGGTGACCTTGGACTCGGCTTCCCCGAGTGCCACATGGGACTGTGTCCTAGACAGTGGGACCTGCTTGCAGGGGTCCACATGCCGCTCAGCAGAGGGCACACGCACGGTAGGCATCGGAGGTGGCAGCGCCGGCCGAGACTCCTGTTCTAGCGGGGACCGAGCCTCACCCGCCTGCGGAGGCCCCATGTTGCGGCTAAAAGCAGGATTAAAGACTTGGCCCCTCTGCTTCCATCCCGCATCCGTCTTCTTCTTCCCGGTCACCTTGGGTTCCAGGAACAAGGTCGGATCCGATGAAAAATCTGGCCATGAGCGGAAGCCACTCCCCACAGCACCGCCAGTCCCTTATCAGGGACCCATTCCCGCCTGACCAACGCTGAGGCGCCATGGACAGACGACACTGATGGAGATCCCCCCCTTCCTTTCTATAAAACCTCCTGGAAGGTGGGGCCGGGGGGGACAGGTGCTGTCTTCCCAGAGCAGCTGAAGGCAGAACTAAAGAGGCCGTCGGTGTGGACAGTGAGTCAGGGAGGCCAGCTCGGGTCTGGGGAGTGGGAGAGGGGCTGCCGTGCCAATGGCCTCCGAGCAGTCCTTACCAAGATGACCTGCCTGCTCCAACCTGTTGCTAAGGTAACTGTCCCAGGCACTGTCCCTCCTGCAGGGAGCTGTCATTATGCCCCTTCCTGCCCAGATCCCCCTGGCCTCTCCCGCCTCTGCTTCTCACCTCCGCCACCCGCTGGGCATCTGCTGGGCCTGGTCACACACTCAGGAAGGAGGAGAGGCGGGAAGAGGGCAGGGGACAGAGGAAGCCCAGGACACACAAAGGCAGAACCCGCTCACGTCCTGGGGTAGGGGGACGCCAGCCGTGGCCTTCTCCCTCCCGGGAGGAGCAGATGTCACCCCCTTTTTAACTAAACCCTGCTTCATGTGCCCGCCTCCGCGTGCGACTCCAATGTTCACTTCAACCTGTGGGGGACAGGACTGTCACCGAGAGCCAGCAGTGTCCCAGCTGTGCTGGTTTAGGTTGCTTTTCTGGTTGTCACCCTCACGTTGTTCTGTTTGGTTCTTGTGGCATGTGGCTGGACCTGGCGTCTGGGGTCCCCAGGCCTCCCCACACTGTCACCACCCCCTGCAGGGTGCCGGCATCTACTGGTGAGAGTGACATCTCAGGGCCTTAGAAGTCAACTTGCAGACAGGTGCCTGGGGTCCCCGTGACTCCGTGGTCAGGCAGGACAGTCAGGTGAGACGTGGGCAGGCAGTGAGGGCGGCCACGCAAGACGTTCCAGCCACCAAGACCCTCTGACCCGCAGAAGGGGGGAAGGGAGGGCGATGGAGCCAGGCGGGGGCTACAGAGAGTGCCAAGCTCCGGGCCAGAGGGCGCCAGCCACCAGGTGGGCTACCAAGTCACCTCCAGGCGGCCAGTCACCACACAGCGGACCCCGCAGCCTTAGCACTCTTCTGATTCCTCGGTGGTGTGACTATCCAGCAATGTCCCCACCGGCAGCCACAAGCCTCTAGACCCGCTTCCGAGGCGGCCCTCCTGGGACGCCCCTTTCCCTCCCTGGGGCTCAGCTCCTCCCTTCTCCCTTGAGCAACTCTGACTCTCTCCCCGACTCTCCGCTGTCCTTGGACTCCAGACGTCAAGTTTGTGACACAAGGACAGGGAAAGGGGTCACAGGTGGTCTGCTGGTCACGGGTGGTCTGCTGCCGTGGCCTGCCGCGGGGCTCAGAGTAACAGAAACAGGCCCTGCCCGCCACGGTCCCACCCTAGATGGCTTCACCGGGAGGCTGAGGCTGGGTGATCGCAAGTTTGAGGCCAGCCTCCACCACTTAGAGAGGCCCCAGGTCAAAAGAAAAAGTTCAGAAGCACTCGGGGTGGAGCTGAGTGGTGAGTGCTCCTGGGCGCAAACCCCTGAACACACACACACACACACTCACACACACACACTCACACTCACACACATACACACACACACAATGCACACACAATACACACACATACACACATACTCACACATACACACATAGTTACACATACACACATACACATACTCACACACACACTCACACTCACACATAGAGACACACACAATACACAAACTCACACACACACTCACACACACATACACACACACACTCACACTCACACACACAACACACACACATACACACATACTCACACATACTCACACATACACACACACACTCACACTCACACACACAACACACACACATACACACTCACACACATACCCTCACACACACATACTCACACTCACACACACACACTCTCACACTCACACACACACACATACTCTCACACACACATACTCACACTCACACACACACTCACACACATATTCTCACACACACATACTCTCACACACATTCACAACCACACAAACACATACACACAACACACACAACACTCACACTCACACACTCACACATACTCTCACACACACATACTCTCACACACACACACAAACACACACACTCTCACACACACACACTCTCACACTCACTCACACACACACACACACTCTCACACTCACACTCTCACACACATACTCACACTCACACACACATACTCTCACACTCACACTCACACACACATACTCTCATACTCACACACACACATACTCACACACACATATTCTCACACACACATACTCTCACACTCACACACACTCACACACATACACTCACATACACACACATACACTCACACACTCACACATACACTCACACACATACTCTCACACTCACACGCACTCACACACACACACTCTCACACACACATACTCACACACACACTCACACATACTCATACACACGCACACACACATACTCACACACACATACTCTCACACTCACACACACATACTCACACACACTCACACACTCACACACACACACAATACACACACATACACTCACACACTCACACATACACTCACACACATACTCTCACACTCACACGCACTCACACACACACACTCTCACACACACATACTCACACACACACTCACACATACTCATACACACGCACACACACATACTCACACACACATACTCTCACACTCACACACACATACTCACACACACACTCACACACTCACACACACACAATACACACACATACACACACTCACACTCACACACACTCACACACATACACACATACACACTCTCACACACACACATACTCTCACACACACACACACTCACACATACTCTCACACTCACACACACATACTCACACACACACTCACACTCACACTCACACACACACAATACACACACATACACACACTCACACTCACACACACTCACACACATACACACATACACACTCTCACACACACACATACTCTCACACTCACACACACATACTCACACACACATACTCTCACTCACACACACATACTCACACTCACACACACATACTCACACACATACTTTCACACTCACACACACACATACTCTCACACATACTCTCACACTCACACAAACACACACTCACACACATACACACACTCACACACACACATACTCACACACACTCACACATACTCACACACACATACTCTCACACTCACACACACTCACACACACACTCTCACACACACATACTCACACACACGCACACACACACATACTCACACACACATACTCTCACACACACACAATACACACACATACACTCACACACACACACTCACACACACACTCACACTCACACACACTCGCACACACACATACTCTCACACACACATACTCACACAATACTCACACTCACACATACTCTCACACACACATACTCTCACACACACTCACACACACACTCACACACACATACTCACACACACACACCCGCACACACACACTCGCACACACACATACTATCACACATACTCACACACTCACACACACATACTCTCACACTCACACACACACACACACTCACACGACACCTGTTGGAAGGCAGCTGATCCTCACCCACCTGAATTTCTCCTCTGGGTCCCCACGGTGGCCTGGGAGACGCTCTGACTGGGGAATGGGGGGTCCTTGTCCTGAGCCAGGTTCAAGGTGGCTGAGCCGGGAGGCTGGGACCCCCGTGTGAGACCAGAGTGGCCCAGGCCTCCCCTGTCCCTGCAGCACCAGGCCTGGGTCCCAGGTCTCCCGTGCAACACTCTGAGCCATGCCCCCCCTGCTGCTCTGGGGTCCTTCCTCCGGGGGCCGCCAGCCTGGTGGGGACTCTGGAGTGGCCGTGGTCGCTTAACGCCTGGCTCATGGTCTCCTTTGTCCTCCATTCATCAGTGGCCAGGCCACACCAGAGAGTTTTGAGGTCCTCCTCTCCTTGCTCCTGGCCACCCGTGGGCCACGCTGCGTGCTGAGGAGATGGGAGGAAGAGTTCCCTGTCCTCAAGCCTGTGTGACACCAACACTGGCCTTCTCCTTCTCCCGGGCATGTTCGTGCCACTTCCACAGGGACCTTTCACAACACTGGGGACTGGCTCAGACCTCCACGTGGGCACCACCTCCGGCTTCTTACCCACCCGCCTCCCCATCCCCTCTGCAGGCTCTACTGGGTGACACGGTGACACACACGGGCCCAGCAGTGGTATCCCTGCCTCTTCACCAGTGCAACCAGTAACCTCCTGTGTGCGGGGCCTGGGACTGTCAAGTCGTCACTCAGTGGCCAGTGCTGGTCCACCTGGCCGGCAGGGGGCGGCTGGGCACCTCCGGTAGATGGAGCTGGGCCTCGCAGACGGCTTCAGGTGGCCCCGGGTCCTGAGCTCTTGCCGCTGGACCCAACCTGGCAACCTGGGGTGACCACTAAGTTGCCTGGGGACATTTCCATCTTGCCTCTGGGACACTCTGACCCCAGGAAACCCTTCTCTGGAGCCAGGACGCAGACCTCCTCAGGCAGCCCGGGAGGGTCACTATGGAGAGAGGCCGCGTCGCCCACCGGGCAGAGCCGGGGACGGAGCAGAGCGTTTGTACTCAGGGGCCTTCCGTGGTTCTGGGGACGGGAGGGCGTGGCGGGGTTAAGGGGGCACTCGGACCCAGACCTCCTGCCGTCCTGGCCCCGACACCCGCAGGCTGCACGGCCCTGGGCAGTTTCCTGACCGCAGCGGGGGACCTGCTAAAGGCACGTGGGTCGGACAACCCTCCGCGGCTCTCTGTGCGCCCAGCCACCGGGTAGCTGCTGTGCCTGGTGACTGCCCCCAGGCGTCGGCCTTGACGGAGGTGTCAGGGAGCCTCGCGGAGACGCTTGTTTCTCAACCTCATTTAACGGGAGCTGACCCAGAAGACGGGCAGCGAAGGACTTGTCCTCTGTCAGAGAACGGCTGGGGACCCGCCAGGCAGACCAGAGGGACTCCCAGGTAACCAGGGGACGGGGGGAGGGGCAGCACCAAGGACAGCGCCCTGTCACCACTGTGACCTTTTCCTCCTCTAACTAACGGGGGATGAGCCATTAACCCCGTCTGTCCACTGCTGACCCTGGCACGCTCCAGGCCCCAGGATGCTGGGTCATCCAGGCCTTGTTGTCCCAGGAGCCACAGGGGGACCGTGAACCCCGAGTCTGCCCTGCTCCCGCGGTGCTCGGTGGGACTGAGAGGATGCTGCCTCTTTTCCTGTGGTCTGTGTCCCCCAGGACCTGCCGGGGACTGGGCCGGTGGTCCTCTGAGGATGAGAGTGTGGGTCCCAGGGACGAGCAGAGGGCACCTCCGTCCTGTGTCCACCAGAGACAAAATGTTCACACCCGGAAGCTCCCCAGGACACCACGCGTGACCTCCAGGTCCTGGACGAGTCCTCGAACCCCGGGCCTGTCCGCTCTGGCCAATGTCCCTCTGTCATCCTCCCCTTGAAGCCCCGCCCACCGGTCACTGTGGCAGCTGGGGCCGAGTCTGCCTTTCACACAGATGTGACCGCATTCCGTCCCCGTCCCCATATGTTACGGCCTGGCTCTCGTCCCCTGGAGGGTCCACTTTATAGACCTTGGGGAGTGACCCTGCCAGACCCCTCCACCAGTCACCCGTCCCTCTGGTCTCCACCGAGGACCCGGCGAGGCAGGGGCACAGGGAGAAGGCAGCTGGGCCTCGCTTCCGACCTGCAGCGCCGGTTCACCCCGGAAGGCGCCTGGGTGGCTGGGAGCAGGTGACGTCCGTTGAGCCCCAGGATAACAGGAGGTGAGCCGAGGTCCTGAGGCCCGAGGAGCGGGGACGACTCTCGGTCACCGCCGATCGCCGACTCTGTGCCCAGGGCAGGTCTGAGCGCACCACGTGGGCAGGCAGGACGCTCACGAGGAGCCGGTGCCAGGGAGGTCCCAGCGTTCCTTCTCACTTTGGAGACCAGGTCTCCCTGTTCCCAGGCTGTCCTTGACCTTCTGGGACCCAGGGAGCCTCCTGCCTCAGCCTCCCAGGAGCCGAGGCTGCAGACAGGCGTGGCCTCTCATGGCGCCCACGTTCCCGCCGCACAGAGGAGAAGTGGCGAATCGGAGCCTCGTGTCACGTCTGTCTGACTTCACGGGGGGATAACAATGACGTTGTGGGGAGGGGCTCCCCGAGCTGACCCTGGCCCTGGCCCTGAGCTGCAGGGTGGACGGAGGCCTATCTGGGTTTCCCGTTTGACGGCAGAAGGTTGGGAGGGGGCTCTTTCCGAGTCTCCTCCGGCTTTAGGACTAGGGGTGGACCCGGGGCTGGGCTCGACCCACGCGGGCAAGCCCAGCCTCAGGCACCAAAGGAGCAGCCGCGGGCAGCGGAGTGAGGAGGGCTGCTGCCCAGGGCCTGCCCCCACACCCCGGCCGCTCCCCCCGCTGCCGCCCAGGAGCCTGGCGTCCCGTCCTTCCACCACGAGGCCACAGCGAGTCCCTGGGTGGAAAGGCCGGACTTCCCTGGTGACGCCCTTTCCTTCTGGGAGGAAGCACTTTCGTCCTGGGCACGTCGAGGCTGCTGTGTGCTGCAGGGCTCCAGGTCGCTGTCCTGCAGGCCGCCCGGGAGCCGAGGGTCCATCACGGGCCGGCGGGGGGCAGCTGGGGTGCCAGCTGCCGTGTGCCCCACCTGGGGCTCTGGCTCCCGGACCTGGGCTTGAACCCCAGCAGCTGGTGACCTTTTGGGGTGCCCCTGACCTCACCCTCCTGGATCCAGGCCCCTCATTTCCCGGGACTCTGTGGCACAGGCTGTTGGAGTCTGCTCCCGGAAGACGTGGGCTGCAGCCCAGCTCCGCCAAGTGGGCACGTGCCCAGCAGCCGCCCAGAGGCGGGTGTGGGGAAGCGCCTCTCAGGCTCCCCCTGCAGCCACCTCTGCCGCCCCCTCCCCGTCAGCGGCCCGTCTGGGGCCGACGGCTGCCGGGCAGGGAGCTGTCATCCTTCTTCCGCCCAACGTCACCACCTCGTCCCCCTCCCCGGCCCCTCCTGGCTCTGGATGCTTGTGGAGCTCCTCCTGATGGGTGGGGGAGTCCTCTGCACCATCTGGACCCAAGGACACCGAGGACAGCCAGGCACCTGTCTCCCGGCTGGGCTGGGCAGGTAGGCGACGGGGGCGGCCCGGGCACGGACGGTGCCTGCTGCACGTGGCGACGCCGTTTCTGTCCTCAGGGGCCCTGCCTGGGGGGGTCAAGGTGAGCACGCCGTCCTGGGTCCCCTCCAGAGATGAGCTGCGCCACACGGGCAAAACGGGGTGCCCCCGCACGAAGACGGGGCTCGGCGGACGGCGTCACACAAGAGCAGCCTCCAGGTCCCTCCTGGCCCAGGGAGCCCCCGCAGGCTCCTCTGACCCCCGCCCGCGTCCTCACCCTCCGCTGCCTCCCTCCCGCTCACTGCCCCTCAGTTGGGGGGACACCTCAGGCACGTCCCTGCTGGCCTCGTTCTGTGGCCTCCTTCGGGTATCTTTATTGTCACAAGCAGCACCCCTGTCCCTGAGCGCCCCGTGGACACAGCCACCCTCCCCTCGCTCTGCCTCTGTCCCAGCCCCTCCCTCGCCCCGGCTCACCCAGGCGCACAGTGAGGGGCTTCACAGTGTGGTTTCGATTCCTGCTGCAACCGCTGCACTCAGCATGGCGCCTGCACATAGTAGGTGCTCAGGAAACGTCTTCCGCTGAGTGAAAGGGTTGATAAACGAATACGCTCTGGGTGAGACCCTTCGTTCAGGCTCCCAGCCTCCTAACAACAGGTTCTCCAGGTCCCTGGAGGGTGCCAAGGCCACCCCGGGGACCCACAGCTGTCCTCGACTGCCCCCAAAAGGGGAAGGGGTCCGGCTGCCCCTGGGGTTGGATCCACTCAGCTCACGTTTCACAGGTGAAGTTTGTTCTGTGACAGTTTGTCCCACAGACATCTGTCGAGCTCTGCTCTGGCCGAACGTGTCCCCTTCAGGATTCACAGGCCGAAGCTGGGTGGCCAGCAGACGGTCCTGGGAGGTGGGCTGGGGAGGGGTGATCAGGCCCTGAGAGTGGGGTGAGACCGCTGTGGGGGCTCCGGGCAGCCTGCACTCGCCTCCCCCCAGGACAACACGGCACCAAGGTGCCATCGTGGAAGCTGGGGCAGCCCCTGCCCCACTCCCCACCCTGCCAGCCTCCGGGACGGTGGGAAACAAGTTTCTGTTCTTTATTGAGTTTCCCTCCCCAGACGCTTTGTTATAGCCGCACACCGGCACAGAGACAGGCTGCTCTCCCACGCGGGGTCCCACGCTGGGAGTCAGGACGTTGCGGCTGGGAGAGACACGCCTGCTCCAGCTCACGATGGCTTAGGGGGCCACCGGGTGTTGCAGAGTGGGGTCCTCGGACACCTGCAGGTGAGACGCCGACTCCCCGTGCTGTGCTGTGCCTCCTCGGGCTGCTTCCTGCCCACCCTGGTCGTCTGGGACAGGAGACCTCCGTGTGGGAACACACCCGGGACTTCTCTGGCTTCCACGCTTCCTGGGGAGAACCCAGGGACACAGAGAGGTTGGGTGCTCCTGATCTCGGGGAGGCGAGGACACAGAGGGACAGCTGAGCCCCGGGGTCCAGTGAGGACACACGGAGCCCCCGGCTTGGAGACGGAGCCTCCTGCAGCTCCTGTGGGGGGAGCGGTCCTCCCTGGGCGGCGCCGGGCTCGCAGGCAAGGAGCTGCTGTCCCTCCAGGGGCGAAGCCGGGCAGAGAGCCAACTTGTGAGGAAGAGCCTCACAGCTCCGGGAGCCAGGAGGGGACAGGGAGGGGGACGCGGGGGAGGAGGGTGACAGCTTCCTGTCCGTCAGCCATCAGCCTCGACAGGCTGCTGAAAGGAAGGGAGGGAGCAGGGGCGGCTGCCAGGAGGCCCGGGAGGCAGGGGCCTCTGCAGGCGCCAGCCTCGGCCTCTCCGGAGAGCTTGGCCTGGGGGCTGGGTGGGCTGGATCCCAGCTCTTCCGGAAGATCAGCCCCCCTCAGCTGGTGTGTGCGGGTCCTGGGGGGGAATCTGGCTCGGGAGGGAGGAAGACTGAGCAAAGCCAGAAAGGAAGGCCTTGGGGAAGGTGGCGACGGGGCCCAGAGCTCCCCACCAACTTAGGAAAAGCAGGAAGGATCTAAGTCAGACACCAGGAGGACTCTCCCGGCAGGGCCAGTTGTCCAACAGTGAACTGTATCATCAAAGAAGAGGGCAGAAAGGTTCGTGGAGGTCGGCATTGGGATTTGTGGTCATCCGGTGAGCGCTGACCCCTCACGAAGTCCTTCCTTCCTTCTTCTTTGGCTTTACAGGACGGGACGCCAGTGCTGGGCCCTGAGCCCAGAGATAAAGAAGAGGACGTCTCTGTTCTCGGGGAGACTCCAGACCAGATGTGTCCTCAGCCACCGACAGACACAGCCAGAGTCACCCAGAGGGACCAACAGGAGTTAGAACAGAGAGAGGCGACTTGGGACCAGGCGGTCTCAGAAGCCCCATGTAGGAGATGGGGTTTGAGCTGGGCCTCAGGATACTCAGGGAAGGTGACAGTGGGGACAAAGAGGTCAGTGGGGACATGAGGCCCAGGCAGCAGTGCATCACCTGGCAGAGGCACAGGTCTGGGCCAAAGTGGGAGACACCTGTTCCTGACCAGTCACGCGCCTCTGCCTGCCAATGACCAGTCACGGGCCACCAGCCAATCAGCACGTTCCATTCTCCTGGCTCCGCGACTGGTTCCGGAAGGTCATGTGATCCGAACTGGGCCAATGAGAATCAGCCATGGGACTTTGGCTGGCAGTGCCCTGCTCCTCGGTCCTTCACCCTCTGCTCACAGCCTGGGAGGCGGAGGTGCTGGCCGGGCCCAGGAGAGGCGGCTCGGGCCCCAGCCCTGAGTGGCTAGGGCCGGGCCCAGGAGAGGCGGCTCGGGCCCCAGCCCTGAGTGGCTAGGGCACTCCCTGCCCCTCGCAGGGAGTAGAATCAGGGGGTCAAGTAGGTGACCTGCAGGGTCCCGTGGCTCCTGCTCTGGGAAGATGACACCGTGGGCCTCTGTTTCCTGGGGTGTCTGAGCACATGGTCACGGTGACCGTCTTCAGCCTCTGGGCGCCCCCTGTGCCCACTCCCCTCCATCCCGACAAGACCCGGGGACATGGCCAGGGACATGGCCGGGGGTTTGCCACTAGCCCGAGGCCCTGCCTGCCCGCCTCTCCCCAGGTGGGAGGCTCAGAGAGGGTGAGGGCCTATGCATCAGTGGCACAGCGCTGCTCCGGTCCTGGACGGTGGCGGGCGCTGTCCCCGGCATCTCCCGCCTGCGCGACACTCGGGAAGTTCATCATCTCCCTCGCTGGCTTTTCTGGCGAGACTCAAATTAATTTCCCGCTCCCCCTCTCCCCCGCTCGCAATCATAAACGCCAGGAAAGTTAAATAAGCAGCCGATTTACGGGGCGCCGCGCCTTTCTTCCTTTTTAAAGCTGAGCCGCGATTAATCAGCGGCGCCCAGAGCGGCCTGATTAGGGGGTCGCTGTGTCCTTCCGCCGCGGGCCACGCGGGCGCCCGGGGCTGGCCAGGGCTCCCGGAGGGGCTCGGAGAGCCGCGGCCCTGCGCCCCGCAGGGGTCGGGGTGGCCAGGCCTGGGGTCCCCTGGCCTCTGTGACCTGGGACAGTTTCCAAGGCCACCTGCCTTCCACTCTGCTCCGGTCCAGGGGGAGCCTGGGTCACCCACTCGGGTCACCGCGCAAGGTCGCGGTCGCGCTGGGTTAGAATCCTGAACCTGGGCGCGGGCTCCGCGGGGAGGAGGGTCAAGGTCAAGGGCCAAGGTCAAGGGCGCCCCGTGCAGGGCCACTGGGGAGGGACAGCCCGGCCCCCGCAGGGCCTCACCGCGGTGGCCCAGGGTGTGCCCCCGCGCTGCCACCTGGCCAGGTCTTTGGTCCCCGGAGAGCAGAGAGGTGTCGCCTGGACTGGCGTCCCCACCCGTCTCCCCCTGGGCGGCCTCTGCTGGGAGGGGGACCACGGCCCTGGAACCCCGTGGGCAGCCTCACGGAGTGGCCGGCAGGGGGCAGCACAGCAGCCCGGGTGCTGGTCCGCGGAGGCCCGGAATTTCCCCTCCCGTGAGGTGGGCGTGAAGTCCCACTTCCCAGGACGGTGGCGGGGATTAAATAGTGTCAACAAAGCTCCTGCTGCCAGACCGCTTTGGCCAACGTGTGTCATGGGCCTTGGTCCCCAGGTCACTCCATCTCCGGGCTTCCTGCCTGGGCACATAGTAGGTGCTCAGTAAATGGTTTGAACGCGTCCTCCCAAAGTTCCTGCCTTGGACACTGAGTTCCCAGGTTCCTAGGCTCCTAGTATCTGGAAGTGGGACCCCCATGAGGCATTAGTGGTTTTATAAGAGCAAGAGGAAGCCAAGCCGGCATGCCTGCTGTGCCTTGCCAGGTGACACCGTGGGCCACCTGTGGCACAGCAGGAGGCCCTCACCAGGTGCCCAGGAGAGGCCAGCACCATGCTCTTGGACTTTCCAGCCTCCTATGCTATAAATATGACCCTTTTTCTCTGGAAATTTCCTTGTCTCAGGTATTTTGTTATAGCAACAGAAAAGGAGCTAGGACAGCATGATTCACCCCTCGGGTATTTCCTGAGGACCTTATGCCAGGTGCTGTAGCAGGTTCTGCTTCAGAGGCAAGTGGTGGACCAATCTGCCAAGTAGCTCCAGGGAGGAGACGGACACCTGAGACGGTTACTCCAGATGACGTGGAACACAGCCGTCATGTGAGGCAGCAGCACGCAGCCTGGGATCCAGCCTGTGTTAAGTGCTTGGCTTCTTTGCCTTGACACATCCTCCCAGCAGCCTGATGAGTGGTTACTGTCATCACCCTCATTTGACAGGTAAGGAAAGTGAGGCCCAGAGAGGGTTAGTCACTTGCCCAGGGTCACCCAGCAGGAGTGGTGGAAAGAGAAGAAGCAGCTCAGAGGGAGGGTTGCTAATTCCCGAGGAGGAGTCAGGGGACCTGGGGGCTCTGAGAGGGGGAGCGTGGAGGTGGACCTCATTCCTGAGCTACCTCCAGGCCTCCCCGGGGGCTCAGCAACATCCTCCCCGCCCCCCTCCCCCAGGAGCCAGCTCAGTGGTGGGCACCGCAGGGGTGTGGTGGGCGCTAGCTTAGCCGAGCCAGCCCTGGCTGACTGGACGGGTGCCCATCTGAGGGGTGACCTGGGCGGTGGCAGGAGTCTCGGGAGGGACAGGAGGAGGGATTCCAGCGCTGAGTCTGGGGCGGGCGGAGAGGAGCAGGCCGCCTGGCCAGGGACAGAGCAGCGCAGGGCGGAGGAGCCGGGAAAGGCCCAGGAGGCCGGGGCTGCGGGCCGGGACCCCTCAGCTGTGCCAGGGTCCACGGTGCTGGGCACAGACCTCGCGGCCTCCTCCCACTGCCCAGATGTGGCGGGGAGGCAGCTGGGCCCGCGCTGTCTCCGAGGCCCGCGGCTCATTTCCAATCAGGCCCCGTCCCCTGCGCAGCGAGTTAATTAAACCCGCCGTCCCCCCCGCGAGGAGGAGAAGCCGCCCTGGTAGAACCATGAGTGTCTACGCCGCCTCCTCGTTCCCCAGCCTCCACTTAGCGCCCGGCCTTCATTATCTCCATCTTGGAACCCGCTCTGCCCGCTGCCCCCAAATTAGCATTAAGAACCCAGGAGGAAAGGAGGGGAGGCGGGACATCCACTTCTCCACCCCTGGGACAGAGGGACGACACCAGCCAACACCGGAGAGCCCTCTGGTTCACGCGTAGGGAGCTGGCTGCTGAGCTGCTGGGCCACAGGTGTCTCGACCTCTCTGTTTTCTTGTCCACATCACAGGAAGGACACAGCCCACCTCATCAAACCCGTCAAGGTCAAATGAGAAAGAAAGTGCCCAAATGCCTGGCACCTCCTCTTTCTCCCAAGGCAGGTAGGACCAGAGAGCCGGCCTCTGAAGCCAGAGGGGCCCTTGCTTTGCTGTGTGACAGCGACAGCCTGCCTGACTTCTCTGGGCCTCTGTGGGAATGAAGGCCTCTTTGTTTGACGCGTGTCTGTGCAGCGCCAGGTGCAGGGTCAAGGTCACATGCTCCTGCAGGAGCCGGCAGGTCTGAGTGCTCAAGGACTGTCCTGGTCACCTCGGGGCCTTCCTCTTCCTGGGGTCAGCCCCTGCCTCGGCTGCAGCCTCACCGCGGGGCCTGTTCTCAGGGGCAGCCTGGGTTTCCAGGGGAAGTGGATCCAGAGAGCACAGCCGCCTCTGGAGGGGCCAAGACCCAGAAGGGGGTGGGGCTTCCTTGGGGCCGGGTGTCACCTTTTGTCACAGGGAGTGGGTCCTGCACGGGGTGAGGACGGAGGGGCACGCCATGCTCCCCTCCTGGCACGTGCCCCCCTCCCACCACCCTCCGCCAACCACAGCCACTCTGCGAGTCTCCAGAAAGCCAGAAGCACCGCTGAGCACCTGCTGTATGCAGCCCGGTGTGGCTCTAGGTAGGACGGATCCGTCCCAGGGAGCAGTAAATGTAGAGCAGAGGAGAGAGTAGAGAGGCCGGTGCCAGAGGAGCTGAGAAGCCCCAAAAGAGCTTCTGAGCCTCACTCAGGGGCTGGTACCAGCCCACACATTCTGACTGGGAAGTTCACTTTGGGATCTAACCCAAGTCCTTCCTGCTGCAAAAGGATCCCATTTCCTCCTGATCCCAACATGCCAAGGACAGAGGTTGTGACCGAGGAGCTGGTGTGGCCCGTCTCAGGTCAGACTGGCAGATGGTGAGATGGACTTCACTGTGACTCAGGAATGGCTAGAAGGCAGCCCCGGGCCCACCAGCCGTGTTCACGGCCCTGGATTTCTGACCATCCCCACTGTGAAGGGGGACATTGAGGTTCATCTCAGCGCTCGGCCGGGTTCCAGAGACGGGCCTGGCTTCAGCCGTGGGCAAGCCCCTGGCCCTGCCCAGCCACAGCTCCGCCATCATGGGGTCGGTCATTCCAACCCAAAGGCCTGGGGTGAGGATGTCCCTGGGCAGCAGAGAGCCCGGCTCTGGGGGAGGAGGGACGAGGACCCAGGTCAGTCATCAAGGTTACAAGCAGCAGGGAGTGCAGGCAGGATGCGGGGAAAGGGTCCCTCATCGTCACTGCGGGGCTGCACACTGGTGCCACCGCTCTGGGAAGCCGCGTGGAGATGCCTCAGAACACTTGGAATGGAACCACCGTCGACCCCGGGTGTATTCTCAGAGCACTTAAAATCAGTTCACTGGAGGGACGCAGCCACATCAATGTTTAGAGCAGCTCAACTTACGGCAGCTGAACTATGGGACCAACCTAGGTGCCTTCCACAGACGAACGGATAAAGAAAATGTGGTATATCTACGCCATGGAATATTACTCAGCCTTAAAGAAGGATGAAATGTTGTCATTTGTTGGTTAAATAGACGGAGCTGGAGAATATCAAAGCCGATCCCCCCCAAACCAAAGGCTGAACGTCTTCTGTCTCTGCTGCTGATTCACAACGGGGGGCGCTAGGGAAGAGTCGAGGCACAGAGGGGGGTGATGGGAGGGGAGGGGCCATGGGGTTGACAGGACAGCAGAATGAAGGGCACCCCAGGACCCCGTGACTCTGCACCGCGTACAGCCAGAGGCAGAAGGCGCGCTCCTCTGGGTGTGACAAGTCAGAAGGCGCTACTGCCACGCGTGACTCATTAGCATAAATAAAGACCCGGGTTCGGACACCTCAGCCGGGTGGCTTTGGCCAAGTGACCACATTTTCCCGGACACTGGTGCGTGGAATAGAGAGACCAGCAAACGCACCTGAGTCCTGTTGTTTGGCCGGGGGCTGGACGATGCCGGCAGGTGAAGTGGCCACCAGCGCTGGACACACAGATGACCCTGCCCAGGAGCTAGGGCAGGACGGGCAGCAGGCCGTGCCCATCACAGCTGTTTCCCTGCCCTGGGCACCTGCTGGGCCTGTGTGCTGGGCGCAGGGCGGTGGCCTGAGGCCTGTGTGACAGGTGCACACGGGAGCTGGGAGCCGGGTCTGCGCTCTCCAGGACGTGTCACGTGTCATCGGGGGGCGGGCGCTAGGTCCAGGCCCAGGGGCCTGAGGGGGAGGGGGACCCCGTGGGCTCCAGCGCCTGCTCCTCTGGCTTGGAGGGATGGTCCCTGCAGGTCCCTAGTCCCCTGCCCTCCCGGGTTCCTGGCTTTTGCCTGCTGACCATCTTGCCCAGAAATGCCCTGGAGCCACAGGACTGACCCAAGGAGGGGGCTCAGGTGTCCACTCCGCGCTTCTGTTCTGGGCGGGTCCTTCCGCGTTCACCAGCTCCCGCTGCCAGGCTCAGAGAACCTTCCGGATCAGAAGGCAGGAGGCGCAGAGCAGCAGGAGCTGGGTGAGGGTGAGGCTGCCGAGTCACCCCCGTGTGGCTGGCGCTGCACAGTTCCTCCTTGAGTGTCCCCCGATACCCTGGGAGGGAAGCGTGCTGCCTGTTTCACAGAAGAGGAGACCGAGGCTCAGAGAGGAACAGTGCTTTGTCTTGAGTCACAGCTGCAGAGAGCAGAGCTGGGACTCCGTTCTCAGCACAGGAACAGGAGCCTTGAGACAAACTGAGTTTGCTTTTTCCTTGGCAGATCCCCTCCAGGGCGGCCTCCCACTTTCTTAAAGAAGATCCCCAAGTTTCCCACCCATGAGGACCCGTGGCTTCCCTCGGGCTGTGTCCTGAGATCCTCCTTAGGAGACTGTGCTGTTGACAGATCTTCATGGAGCGGGAGCCTGGGCACCAAACCTGGAGCGGCAGGTCACTCACCAGACCTGGCCGGTTGACGCAGCCCAGACCCCCTGGGAACAGGGGACTGTTGTCACAGTGGAGGGAGCTTGTGCTGAAATAGCAATAAGGGGGCGGTGCAGTAACACCCCCTTTATTACCAGTATCCCGCGCTGTGCGTCGTCGTACTGGGGAGAACCAGGTGCTCCACCCGGAGCCGCGCCCCAGTCCTCCTCTATCACACTTTGAGACAGAGTTTCACTAAGTAGCTGAGGCTGGCCTCAAACTTGTGATCCTCCTGCCTCAGCCTCCCAAATCTCTGGGATTACAGGTGGGTGCCACGGTGCTGGGCTGAGGCGTACTTTGGTTTGTCGGGCAGCTCTATAGGTCACCCCCAGTGAATGACATGCTGGGTGTACGATGGCTGTCATGTCACCAGGTGATAGGGATTTTTCTGCTTTACAGTCTCCCGGGACCACCGTGCTGCAGGTGGTTCATTGTTGATGGAAAGCTGACGTGACCCCTCCACTTTGTTTGGCGGAGGACTTGCCTCCCCATTTTAGAGAGGAGGGAGCTGAGGCCCAGAGAGGGGCAGCCCTGGTCTCCACCTCTTTTTCCAGAGCTCTGGGGCCACGGGCTGTGTCTGGAAGAGGCTGTCGGAGGCTCTGCCGTGGGAGGGACCATTCACGTAGGGTCAGTTCCCAGAATAGCCTCTGCTTGCTCCCCTCCTCCTCCTCCTCCTCCTCCTCCTCCTCCTCCTCCTCCTCCTCCTCCTCCTCCTCCTCCTCCTCCTCCTCCTCCTCCTCCTCCTCCTCCTCCTCCTCCTCCTCCTCCTCTTCCTCCTCCTCCTCCTCCTCCTCCTCCTCTTCCTCCTCCTCCTCCTCCTCCTCTTCCTCCTCCTCCTCCTCCTTTTTTTTTTTTTTGGTACCAGGGATTGAACTCAGGGGCTCTCGACCACTGAGCCCCACCCCCAGCCCTGTTCTGTATTTATTTAGGGACAGGGTCTCACTGAGTTGCTTAGGGCCTCGCTTTTTGCTGAGGCTGGTTTTGAACTCACGATCCTCCTGCCTCAGCCTCCCAGTTGCTGGGATTACGGGTGTGTGCCCCTGCACCCAGTTGCCCTTGGCTTTTAGCAGAGTGGGATTTCAGCCACGGTCGAGGGCCCCCCTCCCTGCCTCCTGTCCCCCGCTCCCCTCCAGCTCGTAGCCCAGGTGCTCACGACCACTGTGCCCAGGAGCTGCGGGGACCAGCCCTGAGTTTGGAAATTCAGCCCCGGCAGAAGGGTGTGTAAGGAGCAGGTGAGCTGCTTGGGGACCAGCTGGGGAACCTGCGCTGGCTGACCCCACCTCTCCGTGACCCTGAATATGGACGGTGACCTAGAGGTAAAGCCCCAGGAGGCAGGGTGGACGGCTGGGACTATGGTCAGGAGACCTGCCGGCCTCAGTCTTCCACCAGGATCCTCCCTTCCCTCCTCCCTTCCCTCCTCCGGTCCAGCTGTCGCCCACGGGCCCACTGTCCCCTTGTCCCCTCCTCCATCCCCCTCCGGCCTCCATTCACTCATTATTCAGTTAGTCCAGCGGCAGCCGCCTGTTCTGCTCCAATGTCCCTGTTTCCTGGGACACTCGCCATCCCAGCAGCTGTCCGCCCTCCACCACCTGCAAGTGCGTCCACCCACCTGCCCGCCACCTGCCATCGTGGCCAAGCCCTGTCCCCTCCCCCGGCCACAGGGAAGATCCGCAGGAGACTCGGTTTCATTTCCAGGAACCCCTGGTGTCACCCCAGAGATGCTCAGTGAGTGGAAGCACGACGTTCCCATTTGGTGTGGTGAGCCCCGGAGCCCCTGGGGATGTTTGTTACTCAGCACCAGCTGAGGGAAACCTGACCGATACATAGACCAAGCCTCGGAACGGTGTGAGCCTCCTTGATGGATCGTGCCTTCCTTCATCACACAGCATGGAAATCAGGTTAGCAGAGGTGCCTGAGTGGACGGACACCCTCGGGATTTCCTTCCTCACCCAGTGCTCCCTGCCCAAGAGGAGGGCTTGGGCTGCCCGGGCCACTGTGTCGCGGCTCCTCTTCTCCGTGGTCTTACAGCCAGGGAAGCTCCGTTTCCATGTGAACGGGACACGCCTGCAGACGCGGTGTCCGTGGGGACGAGGAGAGGGCAGGCTGCCCCCAGAGCCTTGGTCCAGTTCACCTGGGGCCTCCTGGTGGATCTGGGCCCCTGAGGCGTCTGGTTTGAACGGCGAAGACTCGGTGACCAGGGAGACAGTGCCCCCTCTGCTCCCTGCCCCGACCCCCACGTGGCTGTGCCTGGCTTCAGGGGTCGAGGGACGGGGCGGGTGGAGCGCTCCTGTGACGCGGGGCTTGTGAAGGCCTCTCCTGGCTCAGGCTTGGTCAGGCCTGCCCGCTCCCTCCATGTCGTCTTCACCCTCAGGACCTGACCCTCAGGCCCTGGGGCTGTGGCCACAGGTGGGTCCCGTGGTCAGTCCCAGGACCGCGTCACTGGGCCCTGCTGCTCTGAACCACAGGGACCCGTCCTCCTGTGTCCTGCGTCCGAGGCTAAGGCACCTCCCTGGGCAGGTGTGAGGAGGCAGCGGGGCTGGTGCCCGCCTCCTGGCCAGGCCCGGCTTCCAGAGGCCACCTGCCGTCCTGGGCCCGCAGCCACTTCCCCACGTCCCTGCAGCCTCTGGCTCCCATCATGCATCTCTTCCCATGGACCCCGGCCTCCTCCTGCCCACGAGGCGGGGCTGGCCCAGAGGACCCGGGGGTCGCAGGTCAGGACGTGCAAAGGGCCTTTCACGTCATTCTGCCAGATCAAGACCCCGGCGTCCCCTCCCCACCTCACAGCGGCAGACACTCAGGCCAGGGGGCTGCAGACCCCACCCGGGGCCAGAGCCCAGAGTTTGACTCGGGCCTTTGAAGCCTCATCTGCCGTGAGCTCAGCACCGTCCTGAGGACCTCCGTCTGTTGAACCCGTTGTTCCTCCCGCTCCAGATGAGGAGCCGAGGCGTCGGGAGCCCAGGAGTGGCCTAGACCACGTGGCCGTCAAGTGTGGCCTAGACCACGTGGCCGTCAAGCGTGGCCATCAATGTGGCCGTCAAGCGTGGCCTAGACCATGTGGCCGTCAAGCGTGGCCATCAATGTGGCCATCAATGTGGCCGTCAAGCGTGGCCTAGACCATGTGGCCATCAAGCGTGGCACTGGAGTCAGCCCCGGCTGCTGGTAGGGCGTGTACAGCAGGCGCCGCGGGGACCCCTCCAGACCCCCTTCCTGGGCCCCTGAACCCAACTCCCCGCGGCTGCAAGGGTCACTGCTGGTGGCTCACAGTGTCCTTGTCTTGAGAGTGCCCTGGCCCCCCAGGAGCCATCTCCCAGGAAATGCCCGGAAGGTCTCACGCTGTCCCCGTGGAGGCCCCAGTGACTGGTGCAGGCGGCCCTGCTGCCCGTCTCCTTGAGGCAGGACGGCCACGTGGTGTCCCTCACCCCCAGAAGCGGCCCGGGATCAGGAGGAGGCTGGCCTCCGGCTGAGTGGCCTCTCTCCGCTCCCCCTGGGTTGGAAGCCAGGGGTGGGGCCGGGCCTGGGCCGCGGTGGGGTGGCCGGGCGGCGGCCGGGCACTGACCCAGGCGGCGGAGGAAAGCCCACCCGGGGAGCAGGGCTTCCGCAGGAGCAGGCGGAGCCCCAGGTGAACCAGGCCCCCGTCCCTGAGGGCCCCAAAGCTGCCAGGCCACAGCCGCTCTCCAGTGACACAGGCCTCTGCCCGGCTCCGGGTGGGGGCTTCCCTCCCTTGGGGACCAGGACCTAGAGCAGGAAGCCCCAGGGCCACGCCGTGCCCAGCCCTGGCCCGATGGACGCGGCGCCATCTCTGCAGTGCTGCCCCGAGGCTGGGCCACCGCTGGGTGTTGGAAAGGCCGCGTCTCCCTCCCGTCAGCTGCCGTGGGCAGCGGGGGACACGGTGGGGCCGTGAAGGTCCTGAACGTGGCCGTGGCCGCACTCAGTGGCTGCGAGGTTCTTGTCGGAAGCAGAGCCGCGTGGGACACTGTGAGGGTGACAGGGATCGCGCAGCCCGCGGTGGGGCCGGGAGAGCAGAGCGCGTCCGTCCAGGCTCCTGGCAGGGGTGGGACCGAGCCGGCCCAGCTCTTTCCCCACTCGGTCCCAAGGACACAGTGGGCTGTGGCTGGACAGGCCCGGGCTGGCCCGGGGTGGCCTCGCACGTCCAGCCAGCAACCACCACAGCCCTCCCTGGAGGTGACGAGGGGACAAGGAACAACGCGGGCACTGCCTCGCTGTTGTGGGGTGACATGTCAGCAGCTAGAGTGCCAGGTGACACGGAAGGGCAAAGAGGACCAGGTGGGAGCAGGCTTGAAGGGAAGAGGCGGGAGGCAGAGTGGAAGGGCTGCCGGGGAAGAGGGGGTGAGAGAGGCGGCCAGGGAGGAGGGAAACGGCCAGTGCAAAGGGCCTGGGGCAGGGGCTGTTCCAGGGACAGCCAGGAGGCCTCTGGGGCTGGAGGTGGTGGAAGAAGAGGGAGAAGCGGGGAGAAGCGTGGGGAGGGCAGGGAGATGGATCCTGACGCCGTTTCACCTGTAGGAAGGACTCGGCTTCTGCTCTCCGTGAGCTGAGGAGGCCCGGCCGGGTGATGCCCCCGGCTGCCCGGTTGCTTCAGGCTGCGGCGGGGGAGCAGGCTGCGGGGGCAAGGCGGGGCTGCCGCCGTGGCCAGGTGAGACCCGGATGGCGGCCGGTGAGCGCCCCCAGGTTCCTGGCTGTAGAATCCGCTGATGTGGAGCTCAGGAGAAGAGGGTCCACGCGGTGCCTTCCAGCCTCAGCTCTAGGTGGAGAGACGTGAAGCAGAACTTTCCGAATGGCCCTCCGCCCACTGGCTGGGTCACTCGAGCAGGTCCGCTGCCCGCCAGTCCCGTGCCTCGGTTTCCCACCTGCAGGACTGAGAGCATAAGGTCCCAGCCTCCCAGGGTCCTGGACACCAAGCAGCTCCTCACGGTCACTCAGGGTGGAATCCAGTGCCGCCTGGGGCCACGTCCCCGCTGCGGTGGCGGAGGGCGACAGGCAGGCCGGGAGCCTGTGCTGCCCAGCTCTCAGAGAGCTGGCCGCCCTGCTCGGGATCGGTCAGCCTGGATGAGCTGCTCTGGCGCACCCCACGCTTTTTGGTAAATGGGGCGTGTCCGGCCGGACACCAGCAGGACACAGGGGTGCAGTCGCTGACCTTTGACCCTGCCCCCCGTGAGGCCGTCCCACCCAGGCCCGCAGCCCAGTCTGGTGTGGGCCTGCACCGTCTCCCCAGGGCACCGTCCTGGTGACCACAGACCGTCACAGGTCACAGTGTCTGGGCCACAGGTGCCGTGGAACCACGTGGCCGAGGGGAGGGGCCTCTCCAGACAGAGCCCGCCGTCGGCCACGCAGAAAGGAGTCGGTCCACCCCGGGAGGCATCCGGCTGTGCCCTGTCGTGCCCCTGGCTGGCTGTGTGTCCTGGGGCCAGCCACCTAGCCTCTCTGAGCCCAGTCCCTCATTGATAAAAGCGATTGTTTGAGGGATGGCTGACGCTAACGGCTCACATCGTTGGTCCCGGCTGGACACTCACCCTCCCGAGGACGTGGCAGCCTTGTGTGACCTCCTAAGGGTCCCGATCACAGCACCTGATGCGTGATAGGTGCTGAGGAGGCCTACCAAGTGAGCGAAGGTGCGCGGGGCTGCAGTGGGGCCTGTCACCATGGCCGTGGGGATGAGGACCCGGCTGTGACTCGCGGAAGCCTGCCTGTGGCCAGCGGTGGAGCTGGCACCAGCTGCAGGCGCAACGGGGCTTTGCCAGCTGCAGGGGGAAGGGAGGAGAGGCCACGGTGAGGTGAGCCTGGTGACAGGACGAGGCTGGACTCCCGCTGGGAGGCAGCAAGAGAGCGAGGCCGGGGGCAGCTCTGCCGCAGGGAGAGACGGTGACAGAGGACAGGTGACAGAGGAGAGGCAGGGGGAGAGTGACCGACGGGTAAACAGAAGACAGAGAAAGGGCAGGTGGGCGGGCTGCAGGGTGGGCAGGGGACGGTGGTGGCTGCTGGGCGGGGACTCTGCACAGCCCTCTGTCCCCCCCACTGTCAGGCTCCTGATGACACACACAGAGCCCGGGGGCTGCCCGGCCTCAGGGCAGGTGCTGGGGACGCAGGCCACTCTCCTGTGTCTCCCTTTGGGACAGGAGCTGGCCACGGAGATCAGAGGGGAGCGGGGACATGGAGGCGGGTGGCAGCTGCCACTGGGGAGGCTGGCGGGAGGCAGGGCCTGGCCCCGGGCCTCCCTGCCTCCTCCTCAGCAGGCCCTGCTTCCCCAGGCCCGGGTCCAGCCCTGCCCTGGGCCTGAGCAGAGGTCAGGGCCTTGGCCTGCGGAGAGGCCTGGAGGCTGAGAGGTGCCAGCCGCTGCCAGGGCGGTGGCCGCGTGGGCACTCACGTGACCGGGCTGGGCGCTGGGGGCCGGCACCGAGCAGGAGGAGAGTGGAGGGGCTGCCACCACGCCAGGAGGCGCCAACGTCATCACGAGTGGACACGCGGTTCCCTTGCACACGGGTAGCGGGCCAGGCTGTGCCCCGGGGGCGGGCAGACAGGACGGTCCCCAGCCTCGGTCGCCCTGCAGAGCCGTCTTGGCAGCCGGAGGCAGGACGGCAGCCCACCTTGCAGACCTGGTGCAGGTGGACCCGTGGGCCTCCTTCCAAGTTCCCAAGGAGTTCACGACGGTGACCACAAGCACAAGCCACGCCTCGGGTGTCCACACAGGCCGCAGCCCCGCCACGGGCCAGGGTCCCCCCACTGTGGCCAGGCAGGGGACTGCAGAGGACGGGGCTGCCGAGCTAGCCCCCGCCGTCCACCCGGGGCTCTGTCCTCCCCAGGTCTGTGGCTTCACGGAGACTCTGCTGATGGCGGCCAGACCTCCTCCCGCAGGACCCTGGGGTGCAGGAGAGCCTGGAGCACTGGGCGTGGTGGCCGCAGTGGCCGTCAGAGGGCTTGATGAAGACCCGCTGGCCAGGCTCCTGGGGGCGCCCAGGGTCAGCTGCGCTCCCCCAGGACGTCATGGAGTCGCCGTCCCCAGGACCTCGGGCTGTCTGCTAGGGTCCCCTGCAGGCCTGGCCGCGAGCCCCGTCCCCGGAGTCCCAGGAGCCTCCTCCCATGTCCCCTCCTCCTCTGGCCCCGTCAGGACACCGCGACACACTCACCCGCCCCCTGGTCCAGGGCCTGGGCCAAGCAGGGGCTCGGGGAGGGGGGCTGCTGGGTCCCTCGGGCGGGAGGGTGGGGGGCATGGGGGATGGGCCACGGGGGCAGAGGGACAGCACGGGGTGCACAGGCAGGGCAGGCTGTGACTAGGGAGGTGACAGAGACCGAGGCCGGGGGATGGCCGGTCCAGTGGCCCAGTGCGGGGAGGTCAGGCGGCCCCGGCTCCAGCCGGTCCAGCGGAGCTGCGGCTCTTTCCCTGAGCCCCGGAGGTGCCCCAGGGGCACGGAGCCGGCAGAGAGGGGCAGGCGGGCCCCGGGGTGAACAGCCACTGGCCCAGAGGACAGGAGGTGGACAGAGCCACGGTCGGAGTTCCAGGCGCAGGGCAGAGGAGGGTGGAGGCCAGGACGCTCCAGGTGACCAGATGCATCCTGGGTGCGTCCAGGGCAGCTGGCGACAGGCCAGTTCACTGGCTGAGGTAAACCTGGGGCTGGACCTCAAAGGCCAGTGGCCAGGGTGCAGTGCGGCGAGGTGGTGGAGGAGGGTCCGTGGACCCCCATGTTACTACGTCGGGGGGGAAGCCGCTGGATGACGAGTTTCCCTGGGTGACAGGGCTTGGAGCTGTCTGGGGACTTCCAGAGGACAGCGGTGGGCATCCAGCAGGCCAGGTCAGAAAGACCCGGGCATCTTGACCAGCCTTTGGGGGCCACCGGACCCTCCCCTGGGAGGTGGGGCAGACCCCAGGCCCCTCCCTGCAGCAGCCCTGCCTGGCACCCGGGGAGGGAGGGCCGCGGGTGGCAGTGGGGTCTGGAGTCAGGCTGCCTGGGGTTGAGCCCTGCAGCTGCCTCGGAGTAGCTGTGTGTCCTTGGGCAAGTCACTGAACCTCTCTGTGTCTCCTTCAGAGGGGCGTCAGGAGGATGACGGTGTCTGAGCACGGCTTTACAGAGTGGGGCCTGGCAGCGTGAAGGCTCCTGGCCTCCGCTGTCGGGTTCCCGCTCAGGTTCCCTGGCCGCAGGCGGGTCCTGGGAGGAGTCCATTCTGTGGCTGAGGAAAACCAGGCCCAGGGAGGGCAGGGCGTGCCCAGAGCCACGGAGCCAAGGGGCGCCCACGGCCAGGCCCATAGGAACGCGCTCAGGCCCAGCCTCGGCCTTTCTGAAGCACCCAGCAGGCCCCTGCGCCCAGGGTCACTCAGGCAGTCCAGTGGCACGTCCAGGCCCCACGGACCGCCCTGTCCCTGGTCTCTGGTTCCACCCCTCCCGCCGTGCGGGCCACAGTGTGCACACTTACTGAGCACTTACTGTTTACCAGGCACTGTCCCAGGACTTCACAAGGACCAGCTTCATTTGTCCCATGTCTTAGGAGCGAGGTGACCACACGTCCTCGTTCACACGTGGGGAAACCCAGCCACAGCAGTTTGGCCAGGGACCTCCCCCAGGAAAGGCGGCCAGGGTGGGACACAGGTGGGAGGCCCCGGGGGGTGGCTGCCGGGGTCGAGGGCCTGGGCCCAGGACTCGCGCCCACGGTCTGGCGGCCTGTGGCCCTGGTTCCTTCCAGAGGCCCCTTCCCCGCGTGTCTTCACCCCAGGCTCCCGGGCCGGAGGCGCCATCTGAAGTGGCCCAACGGCTGCCGTGGGCAGGAGCAGGACCTGCCGTCCCCACGTCCCCTGTCTCTCCCTGAAGGGGACCCGGGCCCTCCCACCTGTCCAGGGGACGTGGCTCCAGACGGTGTCCCCAAAGGCCCCTCTGCTCTGCAGTTCAGGGTCAGGTCAGCTCCTTCCTGTGACAGGGTGACATCGGGGGGCCCTTCGCTATTTCCTGCCCGGAGCTGGGCAGTTCCCCTGGGGAAGTTCTCCTCAGGTCTAACTAGGAGCCCGCATCCCCTTTCCCCCTCCTCCTTCCTGGCCCCTGTGTCTCTTCACGCTCCAGGGCCTTGGCCACCGCGCCTGGGGACGTGTCCCTGTCGGAGCTCAGCCAGGGAGGGGAGAGGACGGCCCGCCCCGCTGACCTGAGCTGGCGGGAGGCGGGCCTGTCCACTGCCTCCGTGACCACGTGCTCAGCCTCCTCCCCCTGGGGCCTGGCGGGTGGCCGGCTCCCCCAGGGAGAGGGAGCCAGGTCCCTGGCCTCTGTCTGCAGCTCAGCATCGGGCACAGCTCGAGGTGCGCCTCCGGCCGGGTGCCCACCCCCAGAGGCACTTTGGGACCCACATCTGCTCGGTCCTGCTGCATGTCCCCTCTGGGACGTCACCTGGCCTCTTGGGAGCTGGTGGGACGGTTGACGGAGGGGGGGGGTCTGCGTTCAGAGGCCTGAGTTCAGGTCCCGCTGTCCCGCCAGCGCCCCATCGCGGAGCTCTCTGCTCTGGCTCTGCCCTCCCTGTGGCCCTGCAGCAGGAGGACTTTCTGCTCCTGCTGAACCACGCTCCCTGGTCAGGGCTGGCCTCCTTCTCCGGCCGCCCCCCGCCTTTGCCCTGGGCTCTCTGTCCTGACTCCTTCCGGTGCGTGCGTGTCCCGGGACTGCGTCACCCAAGGACCCCGGGGGGCGCTCCTCTCTGCGCCAGCCCCCAGAGCAGGATCCGAGTTCCGCTCTCTGGCCGGAGCTCCCTGGGGAAGGGACTTTTCCTGTCCCACTGTTCAGCCCTCGGTGCCAGGAGTCCCACTGGCCCAGCAGCCCCAGGACCCAATGAAGGGACAGGCGCTGACCATGGTGCTGACGGCTCTGGCGCCCTCCTGGGAGGCAGGAGGCTGCTCCCCACAAACGACCTCATGGTCCCTGGCAGACTCTCTGGCTCCTGCCATCACAGACCTCTCCCAAGTGTGAAAAGCTCTGTCCAGCTCAGCTTGCAGGGGAGGCCTGGGGGAGCTGCTCTAGAGCAGTGGACGGCTCAGGTGACCCGTCAAACCGCAGGCGGAAGCTCTCCTGTCCCCATTTCCTGATGACAGAGGAGCAGGGGGAGGATGTGAGTGACAAATTCCAAGATGCTTGAAAGACACCGCGGTGGGCAGGCTCAGCGTGGGCGCTGCCCGGTGCCCGTCTGTCCCCCAGCCCCCCTGCAGCTGCTGCCCATCGGCTCCTGAGGGCCTGGTCGCCTGAGTCAGCGTCGCTGGACGCCAAGAGCCGGGGGAGAGCTGGGTCACGGGTTCCCCTTGTCACTGTGCGGATGAAGGAGTTGAGGCTCAGGTGGCTGGGACACTTGTCCACGGCCAAGAGCCACAGGTCAGAGATGGGACGGACACCCAAGAGCCCTACACAGCGTCCGCCATCTGGGAAGGGCATGACAGCCTTGAGGTCACTTTCTCCTTAGTGACCTAGTGGCTCTGGTCCCTAGGGCCTTGAGCAGAGGCAGGCACAGGTGCGTGGAGATGTGACACCCCGCGCTCTCACCACCGTGTTCCTTAGGCACCCCACCACGGGTAACAGGTGGTGGCGACTCATCTCATGTCATCTGGGTCTCCCGACTCCACACTCAGTGCTCCGTGTCGGGTGCTGCACCCCCTCTGTGTCCTGCTGTGGCTCCCCATTTGCTCCTGAACCACCATGAAACCCCTCGGCCTGGCCACTCCGGGTCCTGGAGCGTGTTCTCCGTGTGTTGTCCCTTCACGCGGGAAGCCTTGCTGTCGCTGACCCGTTTCCTCACACTCAGGCGCCCTGCGTCCCCGACTCCCGGGTGACCCGAGTCATGGCCCTCCCCTGGACCAGCACGGGGCCCTGTGGGTGGCCCCAGCGCCTGCCTTCCCTGGCTCCTGTCTCGTCCCCACCCTCGCTCCTGGGCCTGGAGCACCTCTGAGGCCTCCTGGTGTCCCCAGCACCGACCCCGAGCCAGGGCTTCCTGTCTCTGCCTCCCCACTCCCTGCCACGTCCCTCGTGCACCCGGGACCCTCCACTGCCTCCTCCGTCTCCCTGGGCACCCAGAGGCTCCCGGCGGGGAGGACCCCCATGCCCCAGCTGGGCCCGCCTGGGAGGGGAAGCACCGCAGGCTGGACTGGCGGGAGGACCCTGAGGCCCGGGCGGGGGACGGCTGGCAGCTGCCCCAGAGCCAGCCAAGGGCAGCACTCACTGAGCCTGCTCCCTGGACGTGGGGGCGGAGCCTCTCTCCCCCGAGGGCAGCAGGCTGCTCCTCCACCCCAGGGAGGTGGCCTCGGGGAGATCCTCTCTGGAAACCAGGCTGACCCCTGGCCTCCGCCCTCCCTGCCCCTCCTAAGAGCAGCTGAGCTGAAGCAGGACCAGGCCCTGGAGGACCCGCCCGCCCTGCCCCCAGGGGTCCCTCCAGGATGCTGGTGCCCGGGCCAGGGGCCAGCCTCTCAGTCCTGGCCCCCAGCCCCCGTCCCTCCTGTCCCTGAAGTCCCTCCCTCACGGCCGTGGAGGTGACACCCTGGGACTTGCAGGGCCAGGCAGGTCACGACGCTTCGCGACTTCCTCTGGACTTTTGGAATGTCACCCCAGGACACCAGCAGCCTGGGGAAAGTCCTAGTGTCCTGAGACGGCCATGGCCTCTGGTCCACACTGGGAGGACGGTCACCCGGTCCCCGGGAGACGGAGGAGCTGCACCACCCGTGGCTGACCCAGCCACCCCAGCTGGGCCAGCGCAGAGAGGACCTGGACGCTCCGCTGTCGTGAGACGCAGCTGCCCGCGATCCCCGGGGAGCTCCGGCCTCTGAGCCTGTGGACGCTCAGAACCAGGAGCTGAGACAACTGTGAACTTGGATCCACTAAATCCCGTGGCTCATCCCGCCTGAGCGGAGCACGGAGCAGGGCCCGCAGCCCCCTCCCCAAGCCTCCGTCCTGGGCGGCTGGGACCACTGGTCCTGGCAGGTCGTGGGCACCTGGTCCCCGTCGAGAGTCCCCATCTCAGCCTCCTGCGCACAGGGCAGGCCAGGTGACTGAACTCCGGCCGCGATCGTGTGCAGAAGTGACACCCGGTCCCTCCAGGCCTGCAGGCACGTCTGTGTGGCCGCCGCACACCCTGCCCTCCTGGGCCCGCGCGCTGTGACCTCAGGAGCCACGCGTGGGAGGTGAAGGCGCCTCTGTCCCTCTAGGCCCAGGAGGACCCTCCCTGCCACGCCCACTGACCTCGGTCCACCGTGGGCTCCCACGTGCGGGTCCTGAGCACCAGGAAGGCAGAGCTGACCTCTGCCCTGTGTGCCCACCGGGGGTTCTGCCGGCCGCCCGCCCCAGGTGGACATCAGTGATCACCTGTGAGTGGTGGCCCTGAGCTCCCCGTGACTGTCCTGCAGGGCTCTCCGAAGGGCCCTTCACCCCGGGCTGGGCCCAGGAGGCTCGGTCCTTGGGGGCCAAACCCGAAAGGCCATTGGCCCTTTCCCCAGCACCTCCTGAGGGTGGGGGCCGGAGTCCAGCTGGGGCCTCCCCTGGCCTTGGCCTTGGCCTGGTTTCCCGTTTCTCTGGGGGGAGGGCGCGGGGGGCAGCGGCTTCACTCCAGGCAGGAGCTGAAGGGCCGCGGGCTGCTCTGGGAGCCTCTGAATGTCCCCGTCTCACGGACAGCTCCTGGCAGCTGGGGGGGGGGGGGGATGTCACACCCTCTCCGTGGGGGGGCGGAGGGGGATCTGATCTGAAAGGCTCTTCGCTGACACAAAAGCCGCCGGAGGACGGGTACTGACGACGACGCGGTGAAGACGCGGAGGAGCGGTGGGACCCCGGCCCTGCCATATCATTAATCTGTCCAACGCGGCTTTGATCTCGCGGCTTTAATTAACTCGTAATTATCACGGGCGCTCTCTGCCGCTGCGCAGCTGGGACGCCGAGCGGCGGCGCCCACCTCCCCGCGCCCCGCAGCTGCGCCTGCCCACGTGCTCACCCCAGGCCCCGGCTCCGTTGTCACCAGCAGGGAGCCGCGTGTGGCTGTGGCCACCAGTCCCTGGGACCGCGTCGGGCAGCGGCTGTCCTGGGTAAGATGGACCCGGGAGGTGGCGCGCCCATTCTCTAGCTGTGGACACCGAGGCCCAGGGAGTTCCGGTCACTTGCCTCGGGTCCCCCTTAGAGGGTGGCAGTGGGTGGACCTGCAGGCCTCGACTCCTCATCCGGGCCTTGCCCCGGCCTCCCTGTGAGGGGACGGAACTGCCCACCCCCAGCTTTGAATTGGACCATGAAACTCGGGGAGTTGGGCCAAGGGTCAGCGTGGGCATTCCTGGCATGGGGCTCTCAGCTGCGCTGCGATGCTGTTCCTGCTGCCCCTGAGCCACCTGCTTGGCTCGGCTGGCCCCTGATGGCCTCCGCTGTGGCCCTGCGCTGGGCCGATGCGATTTGCTCCCAGCCCTCGTTGGACCCCGGAGGGGACAAGGGCCGGGGCGGGGGCAGCAGCTGGGCCAGCTTGGACCCTGCGTTTCTCATCAGGACGCCCCGGGGGGCTGTGGGCCAGAGCTCTCCACCCTGGACCCCCAGAGGCCCCAGGAGGGCTCATGGCTTTGTCCCCGTCCGTCCAACTTTGCAGACAGCTTCGGGGAGCCACCTGGTCCACGTCCAGCCCCGGGCTCCTGAGGCCCAGGGACCCCCTCCACCCCGTCTCAGGGAAGCTGCTTGACATCTCCCTGGAGGCTGGGTGGTAGGCAGGAGAGGCAGGCGACCCAGGGGACCCAGCAGGACCTTTCCTGAGACATGGAGGCCGAGATCACGTGGGAGACGCAGAGACAGCCTTTCTGAGAAGGTGCCACCACCAAGGAGATCCCCTGCAGCAAAAGGAGGGGGATCGGAGGCAGAGTCCGAGCCCCTGGATCAGGCTATACCTGAAGTTCACTCCATTTCAGACCCAGGAGTTGATGGAGTCACTGAAGTGCCTCTGACCTCGGTCAGCTGTGGTCTGCACCACGAGGCTCTCAATCCACTTCTTGTTTGCTTCTAGAATCCAATGCGTATTCCTCCAGAAGAAGCTAAAATTAAATGAGAATGTTTCAAATCATGATTTTCCCTATTAAGTTCTTTTTAGTATCACATGCTTAGAATCCGTGGTGGATTGGGGTCTGAGGATCCCAACCGTGTTCTCTCATCCCACCTGCCCCCTCCGTTCCCAGAGCTCTGAGTCCAGAAGCAGGGTCTACCTGAAGTCTTGCTGTTGAAATGCTGTGTGACCTTGAGAAAGTCACATTCCCTCTCTGGGGATTGGTCTTCTCACCTCTGCTCTAGGCTGCTGGCCTCCCAGTTCCTTCAAGCCCACTGTATCCTGCAGGCAGCCCCCCTGCCTGTCCTCCCATCTTCCACAGTCCCCTGGGGAGCTGGCTGTTCCCCGGGAGCCTTGCCGGCCCACCCTCCACTGTCTGGTGGGTGGAGGCTCCCTTTGTGACCTTGGCCGACCTTGGCCCTCCACCGCTCGCCCAGTGCAGCCCCCGGGGAGGGGACTCTGTGTCCTGGGTTTGCCCTGCAGCGGGCTCAAGGCCCGGACCGAGGCCCCCCCCTGGGCAGCCGCGCGTGGCCCTGTCCAGTGCAGGGCCCTGACCCACGTGGCTGGTCCCAGGGGGCCGAGGGGGACTGAGCTCAGCAGGTGACTCCCCGAGGGCAGCGTCACACTCCCCATCACAGCCGGAGCCCTCACTCCTCACTGGGGGGGTCCCCTGGTGTCCCCAGACCACGAGCTGGGCACTGGCACGGCAGGTGATGACTCTGGGGACACCAGGCCAAGCAGCCAGGCAGGATCCGCAGAGCCAGGAGCCCGCTGCCCAGAGGGCACTGCCCGGGCTGGACCAGCCCGTGTCCCTCCAGGTGCGGCCAGCCCCAGGACACGGGTGCAGGAGCTGAGAGGCCAGGGACACGGAGGACGTACGGGGAGCCCTGGAGAGCGAGGAGCCCGATTGTGGGTGAATGTCAGTATTTTGGGACGGGAAATAAGTGCCATGCAAATGAAATGCAAAACTATGCAAATCACGGGCATCAGTTCCAGTCCTGAGTAATAAGTCGGCAGCGGGGCCGGGGAGGGGAGGGCGCCGCAAGGCCGGTGGTGGGGCAGCCGTGCTGCGCTCCGAAGCCCTCTGTGACAGCTGCCAACAGGGGGGTCGGACAGGGCTGGGCGGAGCAGGAAACAAGGGCGTCCCTGACCTGGGGGTGGTGAGACTTGAGAAGAGGAGGCAGCGAGGCATTCTGAGCTCCTGGCCCGGCCCCTCCCCTCTCCTTCCCTTGAGTCCCGAGGTCCGTGTTTCTCTTGCCAACTTCTGACAGAGGCAAGTGCGAGGGACTTCTCCACCAGGAAGCCACGTCCCCGAGAAGGACAGAGTGGCCCTGGGGCTGAGCCCGGGGAGCCAGTCAGTGGTGAGGATCGCGTCCCCTTGGCCCGGGTCCAGGGGAGCCGCGTCCTGTGTCTGCATGGGCTGCCCTGCAGCAACGAGGAACCCACCTGATCCTCAAAACAGGGACCCGTGCGAGAGCCCCCAGTACTTAGATGTTGGACTGAATTTTATTTTTTAAGGCACCAGGGGAGCAAAGAGAAGAGGAATGAAGGGAAACCTGGGGGCAGGTACGAGCTCGGAGACGCACGAAGGAGGAGAGTCAGGGAAGGAAGGTGCAGGCGGCACTGTGTGGTCGCTGTCCCTGTGCCGCACTGATGCCGCAGGCAGAGCTGCTCACAAGTGTTGGCTGGTGGCTGGTCACTGGTGACTCTGCTGAAGCGAGTAGACCTGGCCAGGGCACCCAGCTGGGCTCGGCTCCCTCCTCCAGCGGCCAGCTCAGTGACGGCCCAGCAGAAGTCGAAGATCAGGGGGAGACTGCAGCTCACAGCTCTTGAGACACAGCCTCCAACAGGCTGAAATGGACTCTCACGGCCAAGCCCAGGTTCACATGGTGCCTCCTCCTGGCGCCCAGGGCTGCAGAGTCCCCGGCAAAGGGCATTAGTGGAGGACGGTGGGGAACTCGGGCCATGTACGTGCCCCCTGTGTCCCGTCCTCTCCCTGGTCTCCAGGAGCTGGTGACAGCGAGAAGGCTCTGGCCTTTGTCCCTGCTCAGCTGGGCCCAGGAAGCGCCTGCTGGGTGATTCCCTGGGGATCGGTAGCTCCTCTCGCACCCTAACGGGCTGGCAGTGGTCAGCAGTGGCTGCAGGGGTCCCCTGTGCCCTAGGGGGGTTTGTCCTGAATGGAGGAGGGGCGGTGGGTGTGTCTCGCCAACGTTGGAGACATCGATGAGGCTTTTACAGGTGGCTCCTTGCTGGGGAGGGTCACTCCAGGGATGGGACCAGCTCACAAGCCACGTCTGCACGTGCCGAAGACTGTTTAGAGAGCCTCCACCCTCACCCACCATCACCCACCCTCCATCCATCTGTCCTTCCATCCGCATCCATCACCCATCCACCTGTCCATCCATCCACCCATCCATCCTTCCTTCCATCCATCCACCCACCATCCACCATCTATCTACCCATCCACCCACCATCCATTCATCCAGTCACCATATACCCACCCACCCATCATCCATCCATCAATCCATCCATCCTTCCATCCGCATCCATCACACATCTATCCGTCCATCCATCCACCCATCCATCCTTCCTTCCATCCATCCACCCACCATCCATCCATCCATCATCCACCATCCACCCACCCACCCATCATCCATCTATCAATCCATCCATCCTTCCATCCACCCACCCACCCACCCTCCATCTGTCCTTCCATCCACATCCATCACCCATCCACCCGTCCATCCATCCACCCACCCACCCACCCTCCATCTTCTCATCCCCGTGTGGAGCCAGGGCAGCACAGAGAGGTGCACGGATGGACAGGACAGCCCAGCCCTGTGAGGGGCAGAGCCGAGAGGCAGAGCCATGCACCATTCTGGGTGCTGGGTGCAGCCAGGACAGAGCACGAGGACCCAGTCCGCCTGGCCTGCATTCAGGGTCTTCCCGGATATGAACCTCCTGAGCCCCGAGCTCCGACGCTCTCCCCTGAGTCCTGAGCCCCAAGGAATGGCCCCCGCTTCCTGCCTGCGCAGACCCTGGTCAGATGTCGGGCTCTGAGCCCCCTCACTGAGCCTGCCTGTGGGGAGGGGACCTCTGCTTCAGCAGGACGCAGCCCCCCGAGACTCCTGGAGATGGTCCCTCTCAAAGGGACCTTGAGTCCTGAGTTACACGTGTCACTTTAGGAAGTCCCTGAGCGCGCCCTCCCGAGCCTCAGATGCAGAACCCCAACCTCAGGTCAGGCCCTCGGGGGACATCTCCAGCATCACCGCAGAACACGGGTGCCCACGGGACGGGAAGGGAGTGCCACCCGCCACCCGCCACCCGCCGGCTTCCACCGCGGGAGACGTCACCGCCCAGGCCCAGGACGGGAGGCGGCCATTTCTCTCTGTAGCTGGAAGGAGGAGGTCCCAGGCAGGAAGGAAATTTCCCATCCAAGAGGGCCTCTCCGCCATGGAGAACCTCCACCGATCCATCACTTACCAGCGCTGCAGTCCCAAAGACGGATTGTGTAGATATGTAAAATAAGTGTAACAAATAAAGGAAATACATTGAAAATGTACAAGAATTGGCCAATTTTGCAATATTTCACCTCGATTTTATATGCTGTCAAATATACTTGAAATACATGTGCGCTAAGCATGACAAATATATAGAAACTAAAGCTCTATTATTTTGCTGTAATAGGCCAGGGGAATAGCTCTGAAATAATATTCTTCTGTCTACAATAAAGGCTTTTCTCTGACGCTATCTTAATGCTGCGAACAGAACCCACAGATCTCTCAAAGCTTCTCCCCTTGAATCACCACCATCCTCCAAATCTAGAGGAGTCTAGTAACTACCTGGTGGGTGGGTGCAGAGCGAGCCCATCATGCAGTGGGGCGAGGGGCGCCTGAGTCACAGTTCCAACTTTATAGGATTCTTATTATTCCACTGCCCAACTCTAGCAGGTGCTATTACATTGTAACCTAGGTTTTTGACCCTCCTTGAAATTGTACAGTGCACTACCTGTTCAGATGTACATGACCGCTCTGCATGGTGTAAAGACCCTAGCATGTCGTTGGAACACAGTAGGCGATGGCTATGATTACCACGGTGATTCTGACTCCTAAGCACAACTAGTCTTCCAATGTCAGGTTTGGAGCTGGCCAGCCGGGCCTGTCTGGCACAGTGAATCAAGGAGGGCTTTGACAGAGCTCTGCCACTTCCTAGCTCAGTTACCCTGGGAAAGACGCTCTCCCTCCTTGGTCTCCGCCTCCCCCATCAAATGGGGGTAATAATAGAGCTTGCTGCAAGGCTGCTGAGGGGTTTGCATCTGGCAGTGGAAGTTTGGGTCTCAGTGGGCGGTGTCCGGCAGGTGGCGGGTGTTGGGAATGCCAGCTTGCCCGGGGAGGCTGGACCGGGCAGGGAGGGGACGCCATGAGGCTGAGAGCAGCTGGGCGCCGAGAACCAGAGGCCCACAGCACTACCCTGTGCAGAACCCGGCGCTGCAGTGGGAAGCCAGGTGAGCAGGCCGAGAGCCCCCGGGAGACAGGCTGTCCAGGGCAGGGAGGGGCCTGGGCTGAGGATGGGGGACGGTGGGAGGAGAGGACAGGGCTGTTTTTCCTGGAGCCCTCAAGGCGTGGACAGCCTAGGACAGAGCCCCACTGAACTTCAGAGCTGGGAGAGGCTGCAGAGCCTGCCCAGGGGAAGTGGCAGAGTGAAGCCTGGAGCCTGGGTGTGCCGGAGGACTTCACAGGGGCCACGCCCACTCAAAACGGGCCACACCCATGCCATGTGGGACCACGCCCACTCCACTCGGGCCACGCCTGCTGCGCACGGGGCCTCCTGAGCTGCGCTTGGAGATTTAAGGACAGCGCCTCCTGCTCGGAGCTCCGCGTGGAAGGGATGCGCACACCTGCTCCCCAGGTGCACGCACAGGTGAGGACGAGGGCCTGAGCCGGTCACGGGGGCTTACAGGAGGGGCCTCATCCTACACAGGGCCACAAGAAGAAGCTAGAGAGGTGACCGGCCCACTGTCACTGGGGCCCCCCTGGCATTTTGTGGACATCACAAGGGTGCTGAAGTGACAGGACTGACGAGACTGCTGGCCTGGGGGACAAAGGGGAGAAGGTAGAGGGACAGCGATGTGTCTGAGTTGACAGTAAGTGGGTGGCGGGCGTTATGTCAACATCTGTCACCAAACTCCGGGCAGCGTGTGTGTGTGTGTGTGTGTGTGTGTGTGTGTGTGTGTGCGCGCGCGCGCCAGTGCACGCGTGCTGGGGACCGAACCCGGGGTCTACTGCTGAGCCACACCCCAGCCCTACCAGGTGACGGTTTTCTGTCTCAGCTACATCACTGTGGGAAAGTGTGTCCTCGCTGCTGTGGATCTGCTGGTGACCTCCTCCCCACCCCGCCCCTCCTCTCTTGTGCGACCCTCCCCTCCCCAGCCTCCCCCTCCCCCTCATCATGCAGACCCGCGTCTGTGGACCAGCCCTGACCCCCGCCCATCTGCACAGGAAGTTCCCCCAGGAAAAAGTCAAATTGCTCAGAGGATCCGTCTTGGCCTCCCAGGGGACAGGAGGCCTTTTGAGTCAGCAGAGTAGCCCTCCTCCAGGAAGCCTTCCCCGGTGCCTGATCTAGAGGAATGTCCCCTGTGGCTTTGATCCTCCCCTGCCTCACCTCTCTGTGACACCACTGCCCCATCCATTTCACCCATCTTTCTGGTCCACTCCCCTCCTCCCCTCCCCCCCCAATCACAGGGCTGGCAAGGGGTAGAGCTCTGATTGCAAATTCACCTGACTCAAAAGACAAAGGCTGTATTTACCATCGATTGGTAACCACATCCCAGGTGCCTAGTCAAGACTCTAATCTTTGGTGCGCATCAAAATCTGTGAAGATCCCTGGGCTCCACACCACCCTAATTAAGCCAAATGGGTGCTTCATGGAACACATTTTGAGAAACCCAGCTATAGGCTATCTTCCCGAGATACTTCTATTAGCTGATTTTCTGATACTGTAACAAAATAACCAAGGCAAGCTAACCTGGTAAAGAGGTTCATTTAGTTCAGTTTGGCGAGGGCCCTGATGAGGGACCTTCTTGGCCAAGTGGCATCATGGTGGGAGAATATGGAGGGGTGAGAGATCCCAGAAGCCAGAAAGAGAGGAGGGGCCAGGCTTGCTCCTTTCATGACAACCCTCTCTCCAGAACCAACCAAGGGGTCTCACAAGAATAGAGCCCCAAATGACCTAAAGACCTCCCACTAGACCTGTCTCTTAAAGGTCCCCGATGCTCTAATCCCCATATTGGGGACTGAGCCTCTAGCACATGAACCCTCGGGGGACATGCTAATTCATATCCGAGCCGCAGCAGCACCGAAGCCTTAGGACCTGGCTTCCTAAGCCCTCCCACAGGCTCCCGAGGTCACTGTCCATATTGCCTTCTCGGAGCCTACCTCTTTGGGTGGTGGCACCTGCAGCCTGTGTTCTTAGGAACTGGCACCTGGCCTAGGGGTGAAGAGGGGTCTGCAGCCAGGTGCACGGGCTCTGGCCTCAGAGAGCCGATGGAGGTCTGGTCCTGGCATCTCTAGTCACTGTGTCACCCTGGGTGACTTATTTAACCTCTCTGGGCTCCCCTCCCCTCTCCATGGAAGGCCGGCTTCGTTGCACATGATTACCTCCTGCATCGATCCCTCTCTTCTTCTTTTAGTAATGGAATTGCTGGATGTGGGCTGGGCACAGGATCACCAGGCTATAGACTACATTTCCCATAGTCCTGTGCGACTAGGCCAGGTCACATGACAGTGTTCTGACCAATAAGACTCAAGAGGAAGTTACAGATGCTACTTCCAGGTCCAGTCCTTCCAGGAAAATGGAATACCCTCCCTTCCTTTCCCCTCTGCCTGCTGATGGGAATGCCAGTCCACCAGATGGATGCCACACGTGGGCAGCCCAGGGGAAGGGACCTTGCCCCTGGCCCTAGCAGCGCCGAATCAACTGTTAGAGGAGAGGGGACACATGTCTTCTTGGCACCGTCCCTGTTTTGGTCTCTCTTCGGGCAGCAGAGGCCATGTCTTCACTAAAACTGACTTTGGCAGCAGAGTGGGGCGTGGCCATAGCGAGGCCGAAGCCACCAAGCAGGCGGGGAGGCCCTGTCCCTCGCGGGTTGGGAGGGAGCCCTCCTCACAGGCTGATGTCAGGGGCTGCCTGTGGGGCCTGGGAGAGCTCGGGGGCCAGTGCATCTGTCGCCTTAGCGGGTGTGCCGAGGTTCCCAGGGGGAGGCTGGATATGAAGGACGGTGTGTAGGAGGAGGACTCCGGAGCTGAGAAGAGCACAGGAAGGAAGGGCGGCCCGGTCACTGGAGTGGCCACCCCTGGCCTCTGTCCCACGGACCCTGGAAGCCTCCTCCAGGTTGCTGGATGTGGGGCAGAGCACCCCGGAAGGAAGACAGGAGTTCCAGCCCTGAACCCGCATCTCAGAGAGACCTGGTGGCTTGGTCCAGGGACCCAGGAGAGCATCCCCAACCCTCGAGGGAATGTCATCACCAAAGGAGCTAGGTTTCCCTGGATGAGTCGAGCTCCAGGAAGAGCCGTTCCTGCAGGGGCTCTAAGTCGAGCTGGGACTCTCGGAAATGTGTGTCTGTGCCCTGGCCCGCGGGAGCGGGCCTCGGCTCACGGGTCACCTCCACCCCTCACACTGCATGGGGAGAGTGGAGGACCAGAGAGGTACAGAGGCCAGCCAAGAACACACAGCTCCACACACACAGGCTCACCACGGTGAGCTTCATTTACACAGACTTCCAGGACCCAGTAAAATGGGAAGAAATGATGATTGTGAAAATAAAGAGGACAAGAGGGACGGACAGTGAACCCAGCCGGTGACACCTGTCACACTTAACACCCCTCTCCTGACCCCACTCCCTCTGCCTCCTTCCAGAGAGATGGAGGGGGTTCCAGCAAGACAAAGGGACGGGGACCTGGCCTGAGCCTCCCTCTGCCTGGATCTGAGTCCCGGCCAGGCCAGCTGTGCCTGGGGAGCTCCCGCCGGCCATTCACTCCCGTGGGGCCCAGGCTCCTCACTGGTGACCGAGGTGCCCGCCTCACGTGGCAGGTGAGGCTTGGGTGGGGAGGGATCATGTGAGATGCTCACCACAGCGTCTGGCACGTAGTAGATGCTCAGTAAGGGCCATTGTGCTGGGGAAACGGATGCGAGCCTCGTTCTGCCCCTCAGGGGTGTCTAGAGCGAGTCCCCCTCACCTCCACCAGGGGCCAGAGGTGGCCCTTCCCACCTCCTACCACAGGGCCTCTGCCCACACCCCCAGCACCAGTGTCCAGACTGCAGCGAGCCAAGAAGTGCCCGCATCCCAGGGGGGAAGCATCTCCAGCTTGGGTCGCGGCTCTGGTCACGGCTCGGGTCCCATCCCTGACCCCCACCCCACCCATCGTGTGAAGCTGGGCGTGTGGTCCAGCCTCGCTGAGCCCCAGTTTCTTGTCACTGAGGCCACCAGCTTTACTGTCACGAGGTTCTCGGGGGGAGGCTGAGTTCAGAGTGCCCAGTGTGTGGCAGGTGCCGGTCAGTGTCCCTCGCCTGCCCCCAGGGGCCTCATTTCCCTCACTGGTCACTGCCCTGGCTCCCCCACCCTCTTCCCCTGCAGTGAACAGGGGTGGCCCCTGGCAGGGCCCCTGGTCCACAGCCACCAGATCTGCCCATTTCAACCCAAGGGACACAATGGCCAAAGAACGTCCCCAGTGCAGTGGGGGCAACGCAGAGTGGCGGGTTGGAGCCGCGTCCCCTACGCTCACATCAATCTTTGGGAGGCCATTAGCAGGCCCTGCAGCCCAGAGACGATTTGAGAGGTGGGGGATCAATGTTATTTTTTCCACATGCTGAATTCATAACGGTTTATGGCAAAATCGATGCAAATCTTCATGGATAAAGTGATGGCGGGTGCATTAGAGAATAATCAGGGGTCAGCCTCAGCAGAGAGCCTGCGGGAGGGGGCCAGGGCCCAGGAGCCACCTGCCCAGGGGTGGCTGCTGGGTTTGGTTCTTCCCCTGGAGACAGGACTCAGCCTGTCCCAGGGGTAGGGGCTCAGGCTGGGGGGGGCTTCCTGCTCCATCCTCGTGGTTTCCTGGATCTCAGAAAGACCCTCAGAGTAGGTTCCATCATCAGCCCATTTTACAGTTCAGGAAACTGAGGCTCAGAGGGGTGAGCAACCTGCCTGTCGTTACACAGCGGATCCAAGCCAGGACCTCTTTTCCAGAGCCCCAGAATTACTTGCTAAGCCCGTGCTGCCCTCTGTCCTGTGGCTACCCACTTCTCCTTCCACCCTGGCATGGCCCACCCTCCCCTCCTGGCTGGAGTGTGGCTGGGAGTGCTGGGCTCTGCCATTAGCATCGCCACACCCTCCCCGCCGAGCCCAGGGGATCCTGTGTGTCCAGTGCAATTCTGTGACACTTTGCAGGGAGTGTTTGTTCTCCTGACTCCTCGTCTAGGTTGTGAGCTACCCAAGGGTGGCACTGTAAGTCATCTTAACATCTACCTGATGCCACCATCCAACCAGCCATGCATGTATCCACCCGTCCATCCACCTGTCCGTCCATCCATCCATCCATCCACCCACCCACTCACCCACCCACCCATCCATCCACCCATCCATCCACCCACCCACCCACCCACCCACTCACTCACCCACCCACCCACCCACCCATCCATTTCCAGGTAGCTCCCAGGACTTGAAGAACGGTCAGATTTTCCCCTGACACATGCCACATCATGGATGGTCCTCAGAGAACAAGTCGGACGGGACCAGGCGGCCACGGGAGTCCAGCTACCGTGGTTCCACCTCCCTGAGGTGCTCGAGCTCAAAGGGCAGAAAGTGGAATGGTGGCTTCCAGGGCTTGGGGGAAGAGGGTACAGAGTTCCAACTCTGCAAGACAAAAGCCCTGCAGATGGACGTGGTGCCGGCGCATCACTGCGAGTGGACGCCCTGAACTGGCCGCTGAACGTGGGCACAACGGTCAGCTTTGGGGCCGTGGGCGTTTCACCTCCGTTAAAAATAAATGGATCTGTTAAGCATCGGAGTTCGAGGTGGGGTGGGGGTGGGGGGCTCTGCAGTGCTCCGCCCCTCCCCTTCCGCCCCCCAGCACTGCTCCTGCCCTCTCCTCCTGGCCTTTCCAGGGCGCCCAGGAGCTGAGGCTGCCCCTCATTACTGCAGTGTTCCTGGCTGCTCCGGGAGGGCTGCTCTGAGAGCAGGCTCCCCCAGGCCACCCTGGGACCCTGTGCCATGGCGTTAATCCCACTGGAAAGGAGACACCCTGAGGCCCAGGGGGGGAGGGAACTGCCAGGCGTCTTCCCGAGGCGGCCCCAGACCCGGGAGCCCTGGGGCCCACCAGCTCTCAGGGCTGCCCCACCGCCCTGGTGCCTGCTGGGCTTCCCCGGTGAACTCCCTGCAGATGCGCTGGGTGCTTCCACTCCCCTTGACCCAGGGTGGACACAGAGGAGGGCCCAACCTAAGGGGGTCCCCCTGTGAGGGCAGGCAGTGTGACCACAAGCAGGCAGGTTTTGAAAGGCCGCTGACCGAGGCTTTATGGAGATTTGGCTCCCGGGCGGGACCCTCAGACCACTCTCTGCTGAGAAGCGCTGGGGCTCGGCCAGACTGGAGGTTTTACTGGGCTTAGGGCAGGGAGGGCTTGGGACAGAAGGGGCCTTAGAGTCCCTTGTCCTACTGGGCTTGGTGGAGGGGGGAGCTGGCTGAGATCCAGGACTGGCCAGCAGACCCCGCTGAGTGACAGGCGGTTCCCCCAGTGCCTGATTGGTGTTTCTTTGGCGCCTGTGGGTTGCGTGGTGCTTTGTTCCTCGGCCACCTCCATCGACCTGACGCCCCCAAACTCGGAAATCGGATGGAATAACATTTTAAGGCGATATGTTAACATATCAAGTTTAATGCAAAAAACCACAACAATCTGTGATGCACAAATGGACTTTTAAATGAAGACGGGGCCGTCCTGCCACCCGCCTTTGTCTTGCCTTCACTTCCCCCTGTGCAGCTCCATACGCTGGAGCTGCGTCCCGTGTGCCTCCTTCTTGGAATCACTGATGCCATTTGCTTGAATCAGTAGCTGTGCCCTCGGGTCCCACCCATGTGGCATCTACTGCACGCTGTGGGGCTGTCGATCACAGACCCTGAGCTCAGTCTGGTGTAGAAGCCTGTTTCTAGGCCTCTGTTCCTGTGTGGCCTTAGGCAAGTCACTTAGCTCCTCTGAGCCGCAATTTCCTCCCTGGATAGGGCTCTTCTGAGAGCGCCAACTGGATAGTGCACCTGGGGATGGGCCGAGGTACCGTGTGACAAGGACCCGCACAGCGCCTGAAGCGTGGCTGATGGAGGCGAAGCTCTTGGAAGGTCAATTCCGATTCTGCCACCCGCCAGAAGGTGCAGCTGCGTCCGCGTCACCCAGGCCATCGGCTTTCCTTTTCCTCCTCTTTCTCTTCTCTCAGCCTCAGCGGGCGCAGGGGACCCGGCGGTTGCAGGTGGGACAGCGCAGAACGGGAGAGGACCGGAGGGGGGCGGTGTCCAGTGCTTCACAGCTGGCCAGCGTGGGGCGGCTGCTGCTCCGGCCACTGAGGTTCAGGATGGGGAGCTGCTCCTGGGCCTCCAGGTGGCCCCCTGCATGGGCCATGGCAGACTTGGGAGAGAGGAGCCGGGAACGGGAGCTGCGGGTCCCTCCCCACAGCCAGGAGCATTCGGAGAGCTGGGTGCCACCCCTGGACACCACCCCTGGACGCCAGGCTGATCTTTTCATCCAGCTGTGTCAGGAGGTGAGGTGACACCTGACCCTGGGCAGCAGTGCGGAGATGGCCACTCCAATTCCCTGGATCCCCTCCAAGCAGCCCAAGGGACAGACCCAGCCGATGGTGGCAGAAGAAGAGAGGGGCTGTCCCTCTGGTCAGCTCATCCGTATGTGATCCCCAAAGAACCTGGGGAGCATAGCAGTGGCCATGTCTCCCGTCTGTGCCAGCGGGCAGCTGGGGCGTGGGGAGGGGGATGGTTTTAGGCTGCACAGGGCCTGGGGCACGCTGCCGTGGCCACAGGGTCTGTGGGTGGCCGTTCGCTCCCACGCCCTGGGCTGACCGCCTGGCCAAGGTGTGACTGACTGCTGGACCTTGGCCCCTGCCCCCTCCTTCCTGCTGGATCAGAGAAGAGGGGCGAGGTGGACGTCACGGCCACCACCAACCACAGGGCACGGGACAGAGCAGGGACCAGCCTGGTTCTTCACAAAGCCTCAAAGTCGTCCTGAGTCACAGTGAGCCTCAGCATCGCAGGGCATCAGGGCCGGACACTGGCCGCTCTGCCTGTTCAGTGCCCACCCGCGTGCGTTCCGACTGGGGACACCGAGGCCAGCGCAGGAAGCGGCCCGCCCCAGGAGAGGCCCTGCCTGGTGGAAGGACTCCCATCTCTGCCTCCACCTTCCCAGCCTCGGGGGAGGCACGCCCCTCCCCCCACTCCTGCTTGGCCGACACAGGCCACCCCTGAGGTCTCCGCCAGGAGTCACCTCTCCCTGATGGCCACGCCCAGCCCCGAGTTCCCATGACGACCTTCACATCCCCGCAGGGTCGCAGCCCCGGGTGTTCGGACGCCTGTCTCTCACAGGAGCGCTCTGAGAAGGCAGGCAGGGTCTGTCTGTCTGTTCACTGTGGCATCTTGGCGCTCATCAGGCGGCTGGAACAGTGGTCACATGACCTGTCTGGGAACTCGGGTGAGGAGGCTGGGATATGGGTGTAGAAAAGCCGCCAACTGAATTCCGGGCTCACCTGCGCTAGCATTGCAGCCCCACACCCTGCCTGCAGAGGGCGACACGGAGGGGCTGTCTGGTGATGGTGGACCTGGGGTGGCGGACACTTGGGACGTCTTGGTGCTGGCGTTGCAGCTCACAGTGACGAGGTACAGCCTCTCCCAGGATTCCCAAGACCCACGTGGGCTAATTCAAAGGGAAGCTCTCCCGGGCCCCAGCTCGTGGTGGGGGTGGTCAATGGCGGCTGGACCCTGTTGATATTTGGGCTTCACTTTCTCCTCCCCTCCCCCATTAGTTCCGTGGCTATTATCACAGAATCAGGAGGAGTACACCCTGTGGCCCCAGGCTGGCGGGGGTTGCTGCAGAGAGAGGAGGAAAGAGAAAGGGGTGGGACGATCTGGGGACGGACCTGTGGAGCCCCGGGGTTCCCAGTGCCCGTGGGATTCCCCCACCTTTATGACCTTCCCAAGAGAAAGACCGTGTCTTCCCTCCCCACGGCGCCTGCTCCCGGCCGCCCCTGACCTCATCGGGGTGTAGGGTCTGTACCTGTCCCACCTGCTCCGCTGCCCTCTCTCCACCCCGCAGGCTGCGTGTCCCTCCGCCTCAGGGGGCCCAGTGCAGGTCCGGCTGGAGGCAGGGGCACAGTGTGGCAACCATCAGCAGACCCCCTTCCCCTCCTGTGGGGCACCTTGTCCCCGTGCCCGGCTGTGGAACTGGACCACGGGTGTGCGCTGGCCAACGGGAAGTTGACCAGGTGACTGACTCAGGCGACCCGGTGAAGCCTACGAATGTCTGTCTGTTGGCTTGATTCCCCAGGCTCACAGAAGGTGCTCAGGTGGTGACAGTCCCTCATATGAGGCTCCAGAGGTGAACCCAAGGGGTGAGACCTGAGCCCCACTTCAGCCTTGCGTGGGGGCTGCCAGCCAGGCCACCTGGATCAGCCAGCCTGCAGCCTCCCGCCAGCAGGGAGAGCCAGGGTCAGCCACTGGGACCCTGTGCCCTTCGTGATGCGCCATTATGATTGCACGGCAGTGGCGCCTGGCGAGGGCAGAGGGCTGGTCCTGTTCAGTCAGCTTTGCGTTGCTCTGACCAAGAAAACGGACAAGCACAACTTAGAGGATGAAGGGTTTATTTTGGCTCTGGTTTCAGAGGTCTGTGTTGGCCAGTCTACAGCTCTAACGTCATGGCGGAAGGGCATGGCGGAGGAGAGCAGCTCAGGATACCCTACCTGCCCAAGGTACCACCTATAATCTATATCAATGGGTAAACCCACCACTCGGGTTAAAGGTCTCACAGTCTAATTATTTTACTTCCGAATGTTCTTGCCTTACCTCACCCCTGAACTTTTGGGGGACACTTCATGTCTAAACCATAACAGATACAGAAACAGGCTGTGGCAGTCTGTGGTAGGGTACCTGGGCCCTGTCTGGCCCTAAAGCTTCAACTAACTTCTGTGTTTGTCAGGTTTCTGTTACTGTGACAAAGTACCTGAGATAAAACAACTGAGCAAGAGTCAAAGGTTTACTGGGACTTGGGTTTTAGAGGGTTTAGTTCCTGGTCGGCCCCTGTGCCCCGGGCCCTGGTGAGGCCGTGCATTATGGCTAAGGAATGAGGTGGAGGCACACCCCTGGGGGTTCCACCGTCCCTCCAGCGCCGGGGCTGGGGGCCAAGACTTCAGCAGCTGGGTCTCTGAGGCGCCGGAGCCTCAGCAGCCTCTGAGCCCCACGTGGTGCCGAGGGCCCGCGATACTAATTAGGGTCCCGCCAAACGTCCCTACAGTTTAGACGAATACCAGCTCCGAAGCCAGCCCTGGCTGGTGGCATGTCGGTCCCCAGGGGGCCTAAAGGCATGGCTTGAAGGGACTGTGCAAGGGTCAGGGTCAGGCCTGCAGGAGGAAGTGCACAGAGCCGGGGGCTGTCACTGCACCTCCAGCCCAGCAGGCTCTAACCTCTGCACTGGGTGACTCTGCCCCACAGGGGACACTTCTTCAGTGTCCTCCCTGGTGAGAGGGTGACTGGCGTCGGGTACTGGAGGCTGGGACGCGGCTGCCACCCCACAGGGCAGTTCCACAGCAAAGCCTGGCCTGGCTCCCGGGACCCTGCAGACGGGGACCGGCCTCCTGTGGAGGGAGCCCGGCTGGCCTGGCCCGGCAGGGGACAGACTCAGATCCAGGCACCTGTGTTAGCTCCTGAGGTGTCACGTGAAGTGACCACACGCAGGGTGGCGTGTGGCAGCACGGGGCACCCGCTCCCAGTCCTCTGTGTGGGGTGCACACTGGCTGTGACCACCCCGTCTCTTCCAGGTTCTGGGGGCTGCCGTGTCCCTGGCTTGGGCTGTGTCCCCTCCCCCTCCCTCTTTCTCGTCCGGGGCCTGGACAACAGGTGACGGATGTGCTCTTCAACTCACCCTCAGCACAACCCGCCTCCCAACCCTCCCCCCTCCCCCTGGTGCCGGGGTGAAGACCCTTATCCCAAGGAAGGCCTGGGGGCTTCCTGCGGGTGTCTCCTGGGGGGGCATCCCCTGCCCTGCTCTTCCACATTCTCGTGTTGTTCCCCCAAAGGGCATTTGCCCGCAGGCCACCCACAGGCACTGAGGCTCAGAGAGGTTGTGCAATCCTCCCAGGAGAATCAGCCCGAGAGCCAGAGAGCCGGGATCTGCTCTCCACTCTCACGCCCTTGCCTTCACCTGTCCACTTTGCCCCGACACCACCCGTCTCTGCGCTCAGAGAGGCCCCGTTCCAAGGAGCCCCTGGAGATGCTCCCCGGACCCGCCCTGGAGCTGGTGGCCAGTGGGCATCCCACCTGCAGGCAGGGGTCTGGCCACAAGTCATCGAGACCTTTTCAGGTAGTTAAGTCTTTCAAGTGACTGGGGAGACCCCCGAGCCGAGGGGGAGACCCCCAGGCTCAGCAGCCTCCCGGGCAGAGGGACAGCAGGCGGAGTCACCGGGGGACTTTACCCATCGCAGCCGACTTCTCCGACCCCCAGGCTCCTCAGCTCCTCAGCTCCCTGGGCCTCAGCCCCTTCTCCCCCCACCTGCTCCCCCACTGAGCCAGCGTCCCCAGCACCTCGGGAGAGAGAGGCCCCAGTCAGTGTCTGGTGGAGACTCAGGTGGGGCCAGCCCCACCCTTTGCGGTGACACCAGGGAGAGCGTGTCCACGGGGCATTACGTCATTCAGTACCGGGACGACTGTGGCGCTCCCGTTTCGTAATAGCTCTATTGAAGCGTAATCTGCGCATCAGGAGCCGCCCGTCGTGAAAGTGGCCCATCTGATGGATTTTGATTCTGATGTTCCAACGCACGTCCTCCCTGTCCCCAGACCAGCCGGCTCTGCTTGCTGTGGCCGTGAGCATTTTCTAGAACATTCTATAAATACAACTGTACAGTGTGGACAGGATCTTGCGCGGCTCATTTCACGTTGGGTGTAACCTTGTGCCACGTTGAGCATCCGCTCTGTTGACTGGTGGCTGTCCTCCATCTTGTGGCCACTCCAGGTGGCTGTGTCCACTGATGGACACTGGATCCGTTCCAGGGTCTAAGATTCTGAATACAGCTGCTGTGAGCTCTCAGGTAAACACCCGGGGATGGCGGGTCACGTGGGAAGGAAGACCATTAGGTAAATGTGGGTGCCCCTGGACACCCCGCCAGCTGCGAACCAGACCCCCAGTCGCGCCACACCCTCTCCAGTCCCTGGGGTGACTCATGTTCCCCGTTGATCTATCCCAATAATTTTTTTAAATGATTTTTTAAAGATCAATATTTTAAAAGCGGGTTTCATCGCCGTTTCCCTGACGCTGGGTCCCGCGATGTCCCATCTCGGGGGCTTCCTCGCTGTCCGCGTCTCTTTGGTGAAACGCCTGTGCAGGTCTTTGGCCCCTTTTCATCGGTGTTTCGCGGCCATGAGTCCCTCGCTCTGCACTCGAGTCCTCCACGCTCAGCCTGTGCCTTCCCCTCTTCTCCTCGCAGGTCTCTCGAGGGGCAGGCGGGTTTCATTCTGATGAAGTTGAACTTGTCAGTGTTCTCTGACGGGCGGGCGGGGCTGCGGGCCTGTCTAGGACATCTCCCCGGTGTCTGTGAGCTCCTCTGGGAGTCAGCGCAGCCTGGGGTCTGCCCCGTGCATTCCTCATCTCTCAGGATCGAGTTCCTGGCTCTCTGGGCCACTGTCCTGGAATCCACGGTTTCATTCATTTGGTCTGTTTTATGCTGGTGCCCAGCGGGAGGTAGCTCTGATCCTTACCCCCGGGTCTGAAGCCCCTGGTTGTGCTGCCCACGTCGAGGTGAGGAGTCGGGGCTCAGAGAGGTGGAGCGGTTTGCCCAGCGTCAGCCCGCACAGGTGGGCAGGACAGACGCCGGCCCGCACAGCTCCGCGGCCTGGTGCTGTCCACCGGATCCCCCTGACTCCAGGGACTGTTTGAAGTTTCAGAGCCTGGAATGCATCTTGGATCTGGGGTGGGCCGGACGGGGACTCTCCTCCAGTCTTACTGGCTCGGCTTTGGGACTCACTCCAGAGCCAAGGTAGATTCTTGGAACTCAGCAGCCTGATCTGCCAGCCGGAAATTCAGTTCTGAAGTGAGGTGTGCACAAAAGCAACCAACCACATCCTTCTAAGCCCTGGTGGGACAGAGTCCAACCCCAGACGACAGCTCATCAGCTGGGCCAAGGACTCTAAGAGCCACGTGCCACCTCCTGCCCCTCGTGCTCCCTGCAGACATCACTCATCAACGAGACTCTCTCCTGCTCCTTCTGATGAACTCTTTCCTGCTGAGCTGCATTTAATCTCACAGTCCGGTCTTTGAAAAAAACCCTCAACTCTCCCTCACCGTGGGGCAGGTTGGCACACAGCTGGCCAGATGCCACCTGGCCTGGTACACACACCTCCCTGGACCAGGCTGTCACCTCCTCCGAAGGCCATGCCTCGTGGTCTTCCAGTTTCGGTGCCTGAAACTTTCTGTCAGCCGGCAAAGAAATCCAGACGTCCCTGACGTTACGTTGTGCCCACGGGGCACCCAGACCAGACAGCCCCGTGTCCTAGGAAAACGGGCGTCCTTGAATGCAGCGTGAAGGTGGCAACGGCGTCCCCACTTCACCGGGAGGGGTGTCTCCAGTTCCTGACGTGGGACGCGTGACCCTGAGGGTCCTCCTTACCTTGATTTGGGACAGTTTGTCAGTATCTTCCCTGAAATGTCAAATCGTGTGACCTGATGGGAACTCCGCGGGGGGAGGGGCTGCTGCACCTGGGTCCTACCCGGGATCTCAGCAGCGTTTAGAGGGACGTCTCGTTCACGTGGCTCATGGGAGAAACAGGAGCCGTTTTCGCCTGACCCGGCCAGCCCAGAGCCCCTTCCCCATTCTGTGCGACTGAATCTGTGGGCCCAGAGCAGCACCCGCAGACTCTGGCCCTGGCTTATCTCACAGTCCAGCCTGTGATGTGGACAAAGGAGCCGTATTTTCGTGCCAGCCCAGAGCCAGGCACACCCTGACGACAGGAGTGACAGTATCCGTGACGCTCTGCACACTTGCTGCCAGCCCCCCTCTGCTGAAGCGCATTGTGTATTTTTGATTCTCAGGAGCCCCCCAGGGAAGTCCTGTATCATTCCCATTTTATGGAGGAGGAAGTGGAGGCCGGGACGTTCAGGAGGCAGCAGGTGGCCGAGCTGGGACTGGGAGCCGCTGCACAGTCTGGGTGCCACCGAGTCCTGACGCCGTCCTGCGGCGCCTGCAGAAGACCTTCCTGTGAATCTGAGCTCTTGGGCTCAGGAAGGCTTCCCGGAGGTGGCAGGGGATGGCTGGAGGTGGACATGTATAGTGGACGGGCCTCTCCCTGGTCCAGGCCTGTGGGTGCCTCAACTGGAGGAGGCTTCTGGACTGGGGAGGGACAGGAGGGGCAAGTGGATTGGAGACCCTCCCCCTCCCCCTTCCCACTTGCTGCAGGCGGAGAACTGGACACAACCAGACCCGGCTTTACGCACCACCTGGCCCTCAGGACCAGCCACGCTCTGATCTTTAACTCAGAGGTGGACTCTGGGCTGCCGTGTGGGCCACCACGAGACCAGGGCCCAAGAGGACAGCCCAGGTTTGAGGCCAGGACTCAGGTTGCAAATTGGAAAGCCACTTGCTCCCCTCCCGGGGTCCTGGACACCCTCCTTCCTCCCTTCAGACCCCTTCAGACCTTGTGGTTTGGGAAGGGCTGACTCCGTCCCTGGTGGACACGTGATCTGAGCCAGTCACTGTAGGCTCTCGCCCTGGTCACTGACGTCATCCAGGGTCAGGAGCACGGCGCAGCCTGGGCCCAGGACAGGCCTGGGGTTTGGTAGAAGGCTCTCGTCTTTCTGTGGTGGAACCCAGGAGGGGCCAACCCTGTGCCTCCTTGGAGTCTGTGTCTGCGGGCAGAAGAGGGTCGCAGAGCGAGACCTTGGTCCAGCCACGCCGACCAGAGCTGGCTTCTCTGTCACAGACACACCAGCAGGCTCTGAGAGGACTGGCTGCAGGTCCAGCTCCAGCTGGGACTTCCCTGTCTGCTGTGTGCCAGCCCGGGGCTGGGGGCCACCAGGGGACCGACAACCCGCCATGAAACACGAGCCCCGGCACACGCCAGACCCAGGGGTTCGCCGTGAATCCGGCACTGACCCTGCCCGTGAGGAGCCCCCGGCCTGGGGAACCACTAACTCCCAAGCTGGCCACTGATTTCCGCCATTCGAGGCCATCAGAGCGGTGTGCCCAAGGTGCCTGGGGCTCAGGAAGGGACAGGCCACCCTCCCCCAGTGCAGGGGGGAAGGACTTCCCTGGAGAAGCGGCACCTGTGGAACCCGGAGGAGCCTCAGGTGCACGGTGGGGTCCTGCTCCCTGCTGGCCTAAGTCCTGCTGTCCCCTGGCCGGCTCTGAAGCAGGCGGAAATCCCTGTCACCGGGCCTCAGTTTCCCCATCTGTAACCAGGGCGCTAGGTCAGGGTGTGTCAGAGGTGAGTGTGGCGGTACAGGTGGCCTGGAGTGAGGGCCCGTCTCGGGGGTGCTGGCGTCCCCAGGGCAGCAGTGCTCAGGTGAAGGGAGACGGAGTACTGAAGTGCACGCCCAGCCCAGGGAGCAACGATGGGCCTGGGATGGCCAGGCCGCTGGACCTGAGCCCAGCAGGGGCCCAGCACGGCTCCCCGGTGGCAGGAGGACGGAGGGGGGCAGGGGAGCAGGCAGAGCCTGTGCTGTGGCTCAGATGTCAAGACCTAACTTGTCACCACAGTGTCCCGTCTTCTCCTCAGAGGGTGAGCCACGTGCCTGTGTGCCCAGCCCCATGGAGTCGCCGTCCACGTGGCAGGCAAAGGCATCGACGGGGCGGGTAGCTCTGCTGCCCCCTGGCCCTGGGCGTTAGGACCTGCTGCTCGGGAAGCCCCTGGGCAGGGCTCCCGGGGCACAGAGGGACTGGGAGCCCAGGCTCCAGGAGAAGAGGGTGCCAACGTCCCCTTGGCCTTGCTTTTTAGCATGTCCTGTCCTCAAGCTCCTGCCTCCGTGGGAACGTGCAGGACTCTGCAGCCGGCACCGCCCCACCTGGGCCTCTGCGCCCACCCAGCTCCGTGTGGAAGGAGCTGTCAATCACCTGGCGGGATGGCTACCACGTCAGGCGCCCACTCAGACCCCCCACCCCAACCTCCTGCGTGGCCTGGCCGTCTACCCCTGGATGTCCTCATGCCCGCTGTCCCTTGCTGGCTGGTGACATCCCCACTCACTCATTGTCCCCAGCCCAGGGTCTCAGCCACTCCGTGCTCCTTCACGTTTCCTTACTACATGATCACGGACACGCCTGCCACCTGCGGGCGAGGCCTGGGGACCAGGTACAGGTGGTGGCAGCTGTGGGTTGAGGTCACCGAGAGCAGCCTGGGCAGGGTGCCAGGCTCTGGGACCACAGGTCTGAGCCTTCCCTGGGACTGCTCCAGCAGAGGCTGGCAAGAGGCCCAGCACAGGGACAGGTGGGCCGGCAGATGGGGAGGTGTGTCAACTGGGTCAAGGACACGGAGCCCAGAAGCCAGCTGGCTGGTCCTGGCTCCGGAGGTGAGCGTCAGTGGTGGGGTGGCAGCTGCTCAGAGGGGCCATACCAGGCCTTCCTTCCCTTCTTCTGTGATATGTGCCCTCTGGGGACAGGAGCATGTCCCCCGGCCCTGAGTGGGGAGCTGGGCCTGTGGACATGGAGAACCAGCAGGTGGAGCGGGAAGAGTGAGCTCTGACCAGGAGGAGGCTAATGCTCGCCTGGGGGGAGGGCGCCTGGGACTCGTGGACGAGCTGGTCAAGAGCAGAGAGACTGTCACTGGAGGATGTCACCGCCTGTCTCCGTGTGGCCCGCAAGTCGCACGAGGACACAAGCACCTCCTGAGTTGCCGCGAATCAGACACATCCTTGACTTCTTTTAAGTAACCCCAAGGCCCCCAGAGCCACGGCCATGGGAAGGGGGTCCCAGTTCCCCTAGATGATCTTCATGAAAGGACAAGAGCGCAGGTGCCTCTCCACCCCAAGCACCGAGCGCAGGTGGAGGTGAAGAAGCACCCACCCAGCTAATACCCGTGTCCGCCATATTGGTTTCCTAGGGCCAAGACGAAGGGCCATGAACCATGGAGTCTAAGCCCACGTCTGTTCCCTCACAGTCCTGGAGGCCAGAGTGGAGATAAAGTCAAGTTGTCTGTGCCTTGATGCGTTTGGATGTGGTTCAAGGGTGTCCCCGAGGGTTCATGGGCTGGAGCCTTGGTCCCCAGCGTGGACATGTTGGCAGGTGCTGTGGCCTGGTGGGAGGCGGTGAGGTCGCTGGAGGGGCTGGCTTTGGAGGGTGGACACGGGTCTGGCGGAGCGAGTGAGTTCTGAAGGAAAGGGGTTTTGTACGGCAAGGCCTCCCAGGCACCGGCCCCTCCGCACTCCGACTGTGGGGTGTAACTGACAAATGCGCCAATAAGAGTGTAAGTTCTAGGTTACAGAGGAGTAAGGAATATAGGTCATAGATATAAGATCTTGATAGGTGAGATAAGACAATCACAAAGCAGGACTGCCACAGACGGCCCTAAGACTCCGTTTTGCTGCCTTCTATAAAACACTGTTGCGTGACCCATTTCTGAGAAACAGAAACGAAAGCTGTTCTGTTATCATATATTGTTTTCTGTTCTTTGTACCCCACAAATGTACTCGATCTTTGAAGTGGTTTCTCGCCCCCGCTGTCCACCTGCTCGAACTCGGGGTACGGTGGTCTAACACCTGCTCGGACCCAGATGCGACTCACTGAGTTGCAAGCTGACTGCGTGTTTCCTCCTTCTGTGGCTTGCGTGCTTGCCAACTGGAAAATTCCAGTCCTGCTTAGGGCCCCCAGGTCCTGCTCGCTATTGTTCTAGCTTCTGTGATTGGCTTACTCACGTGTCGCCAGGAAAAGCCCCTGAGCTGTGGTTTTCATCTTTAAGTTCCCAGAACACAGAAGCAGGAAACTGCTGTTCCCCCACAGAGCTTCAGTCTCTATGTGCGAGTGACAGTCCCTGACCAGGTAAATAAAGCTCTCTTGTTTTCTGAAGCGGTTCCCCACGACACTGCAGCCATGTTGTCATGCAGCTGAGGGGGCCCTCACCAGAGGCTGAAAAGATGGGGCCACCTGATCTTGGATTTTCATTCTCCAAAACCGAGCTAAGTAAACCTCCTTTCTTTATATGCACACAGCTTCAAGTATTTTGTTGTAGCAACGAAAAATGGACCATTATGATTGGCATTCCTTAGCCAGCACATGTTCTTGATAATATTTGCAAAGAGCCTATTTCTAATTAAGGTCACATTCCAAGGTCCTGGGGGTTCAGAATTCAGCATACCTTGGGGGGAGGGGGACACAATTTAATCTGTAACATCCACCACGGCCAGGCCAGGTGACAGACACCAGAAGAACACACCGGTTGCCTGGGTGGCTTCACTCTGCCTCTCCTCTCTGTCCTCACCCTCTGCTAGCCCGGATCCCAGGTGTGCTGGGGACCCCACGTCCCTCCACCCTCGGCGAGCCCTGGCCTCACCTGCCTGGTCAGCCCCTAATGGGGCTCCCGCAGCTCTTCCGTTACCACAAGGGGAGCAGTTGGCAGAGTGAATCTCCCTCCAAAATTAATGGAGCTCAGGCAAAAAGTCCGTCTCCTCATTTCGACTCCTGTTGCAAGACTCATAAGTGAATAAATCCACAATAAACGTAACTGGGACGAGGGGAGAAGTGGCGATAAATGCGATCTGTCGCCCTAAATGAAGACAGAGGCTCCCAGACAATATTAAATCCCATCCCCAAAGGCTCGTTTCATCTCAGACCCAGATCCCCACAAAATCGAGTTTTCCAGCCGCGCTCAGCCCTCTTCTGCGGCTCCCCCCTCCAGCGGCCCCCTCCCCGTGAACAAGCCCTGGCCTCCTTCCTGCAGGGGGAGGCTGCCGTCAGCGCTGATCGCGTTCTAGCCCAAGAGGAACAAGCTGTGGCTGTGGCTTGAAGGTGCCCCCCGCGTTCACGTGCTGAACTTCACAGGGCTGAGGGGGCACCTGGCAGCAGCGCTCAGGGGCCCGGGCTCTGCCCCGTCGTGGTCAATGCTGCTATGGTTTGAGGCTGGGGGTCCTGAGAGTGGGCTCCTCACCACCATGAGTTCAGCCCCTGGTGTGGGCGGGCTCTCCTGCCCCTCCACCTTCCGCCACGGGATGCAGGCGCCTTGGACTTGAGCTTGGACTTCCAACCTTCAGGTTTCCATAAACCACCCAGCGCTGGGCCTTCTGTCACAGCAGCACCGACCGCCAGGTCGCCTGGTGTGCAGGGTGCAGGCAGGGCTGGGCAATGGCCCTGTGAACTCGTCACTGTGGACCTCATCCTGGCACCCAGGGGCGGGGAGCTTAGAGTGGGGATGCAGAGGAGGAGAGCGGGAGCCTGTTCTTAAGACAGCCCCTGACTAGGGAGGGAGGACCTGTCCCCTCCCAAAGAAAGTCCTCCCCCGTTGTGTTGGTCAGGGTCTCTGGAGGAGCAGAATCAACCGGAAATAGAATTACACAGGGGACTTATCAGGTTGGCTCACACGACCAGAAGCTGGACAGTCCACACGGCCATCTGCAGGCTGGAGAGCTGGAGGACCAGGAGGTCCACGAGGCTGAAGCCCCAGAACAAGAGGGATCCACAGTGCCACCCCAGTCCGAGACCAAGGGCTTCTGCAGAATACGCTTTGGAAGAGCCAAGAAGCGAGAGTTGGATTGGAGCTCACATCTGATGCTGCCCGATGTTCCAACTTTTATTCCATCCAACTCGCCATCCTATTGGTCAGTGCTGCCCACAATTAGGGAGGGTCTCCATTTCAGTTGGCTATCCCACATGCCAATCATCCCTAGACACACCCTCACAGACACACCCACTACCCCCTGCATCTCTTAATCCAATCAAGTGGACGATTCAAGTGGACCTTGCACTGTCCTCCCACAGAGGCAGGTGCAGGGGGCCACAGGGGCTCCAGGCCAAGCACAGAGCGGGCACAGGCAGGGCACCAGAACCCACTCGGGCTGACCTAAGCTGCCCTCACTGACCTGCCCCCTGCCCTTGGCTGTACCCGCCTGGCCATCTGGGGTACCTGTACAGGCTGGGCTCAGTGTTTACCGTCTTGATGGCTGGACAGAACTGATGGAGTTGGAGCTCGGGTGAAGTGTTTGGGGGACCAGTCTCCAGGGCCAGCAGTTAAGTCTGGGTGGCAGACGTGCCCTTGGCAATGGCAGGAAGCTGTCACCTGTGAGGCTCCAGCCAGTCGCGCCGGGTCTGGGCCCTGGGGTGGGTGTTGCCCTGGCTTGGTTGGCTTTTACCCACAGCAGCAGGGCCAGGTGTTGGCGCCCACTGTGTGCCAGCTCCTTTCCTCAGGCTCTTCACTGAGGGCCTCTCGTCTGAGCACCACCTGTTGGCTCGGCCTCGTGAGTGGAGCTGGGTTGCTCTGGGGTCCTGAAGCTCCCGTTCTGGGGGTGGGTGCTGAATTTTAGTCTAATATGTTGTACTAGAGGGGAAACATCCTTTATATGCCGTGGAGTAAAATCTGTGTTACATGGCTCTTATTTCACATCCCGGCACATCACATCCTGTTCTGTCACATCATGTCAATCATCACTCCCAGTTAATCCCACTGCACCCTGCTGGGGGCCCTGAGATGACAGCTCAGAGAGATAAGCGACTTGCGGTGCCCCAGCCAGCGCGGGCAGTGCTGTGTGAGCGCAGGGGCAGGAGGAGGGTCTGGATCCCCGAGTGTCCTGTGCCAGGGAGGGGGGCGCAGGCCCTGCTCCTGGCTGCAGGTTCCAGTCCTGTGCGCACTCGATTGGGGCTGGTCACCGCCTTCGCCACGTGCATCTGCAGAGCAGGGCTCCACCGGGGTCAATTACAGGGAGGGTCAAGCACCTGCAGATGGCTGGGGACGGAGCCCACCCCGCGGGGGCTGCTGGGTGATGGGCAGTTGGCGGCAGCCTGCGATGTGACTGGGCAGTGCTATAGGCCGCACCTTTCTGGAGAGGGGCCAGGTCTGCCCTGGGGCAGGCAGGAGCTGGTTTCCACCAAAAAGAAAAGCAAATTAGTCTTGAAAATGAGGTGCCAGGTGAGCCGATGGCTCTGTCAGGGTCAGAGCAGGCCAGCGCTTCTGTCCAGCCCAAGCCCTGGGGTGGGGGCAGAGTCCAGGAAGCCACCTGACCCTGACTCCCCCCTGGTCTCCAAAGTCCCCTTGCGGCTCAGGGGGTGACCCAGGTGGCTGCCCACTGGGCACAGTGGCCAGGATCTCAGCCCTCATCACCACGTCCAGCTCATTAAACCACCTACCTTCCTGCTGTAGGTGAAATCTTCCTACATTTTTACAACTCAATGGTTTTTAGTGTAACATCGCCACATGTCACGGCTCCAGAGGGAAACTCAGTGGCTGTGGGCCGTCGTGCTCGCCCCCACCACCCCAGCCCTCCCCCCGAAGCCCGGCAACACCCCTCGACTCTCTGTCTCCACACGGCCTGCTCCAGGCCATCTGTGCCAACGGGACCACAGACTAAATGGGCTTCGGAACCGACTTCTGGGTTTATTTTATAGGCCCCCACATGGTCAGAGTGAGGAGGGGTCTCGGCTGGTCTAGCAAATGCTTCACATCTCCAACGGGAAAGTGAGACCCAAAGAGGGGCGGTCACCCAACCCCGGTCAGGGGGAGGATCGGGACTCCTGGGTCCTGGCGTCCACTCTGACCTGCTCTTCCTCCTCTCCCCGGCAGCCTGAGTCGGGAACAGCTTAAAGATCAGATCCCCCAGAGCAGTGTCCTTTGTGGGGGGAGCCACAGAGCGGCACTGTCACTGGTCCATCTACGTACATGCCCATCCCTGAATCCTCCCACCCACATGTCTGCCTTTCCACCCATCCACCTGTCCATCCATCCATACATCTGTCTGTTCATCCATCCATCCATCCATCCACCCACCTGTCCATCCATACATCTATCCATCCATCTGTCTGTTCATCTGTTTGTCCATCTATCCATCTGCCCATCCATCCATCCATCCATTTACCTGTCCATCCATCCATCCATCTGTTGGTCTGTTTGTCTGCCCATCCATTCATCCATCCACGTGTCTATTCATCCACCTGTCCATGCAGCCACCTGTCCATCCGTCCATCTACCACCATCGTTTCACCTGCGCATGCTCACTGTGGACAAGAACCTGGCAGGCTGTGTGCCACAGGGGAAGGCAGAGGACAAGAGGACACAGGAGACCCGGCTCTTGCCGCTGACGGACGACAGACACAGGAGCAGCCACACAAAGAGCACCTGTCCTGTGGCACCTGGTGGCATGAGGGAGAGGGAAGTGCAGGAGGTGACCCGACTGCAGGGGCTGCTCGTCCAGCCTGGGGGACGGAGAAGGCGCTCAGCGGGGACTCCAAGAGGAGGCAGCTGACCAAGGTGTGAGTGAGGGAACTTGGGGGGGGGCACGGGGGAGACCGCGTAGGCAGGAGCATCATGGGATGGGATCGGGGACAGGAGGGAAGCCTCGCTGTCCCCCTCCCATGGTCATGCCATTGCCCTGTCTCCCGCGCAGGTCTGGAGAGCAGCATCCGGATCCTAGAGACCATTGAATGGCCGGGGACAGCAGGGCTGGTTTCGAGTGCCAGTTCTCCCTGAGTCCCCCCCCCCCCCCCCCTGAGAGCCAGTCTGCGCAGACGGGGGTGGGGTGGGAGGCAGCTGGGGCGTCGGGGAGTGGCCCTGGGGAAACGGGGCAGAACCTGGTCACCAAGGCCCCGTCCCCCCCCTCTGGGTGTCCCGCATGCCCTTGTCCCATCTCTTCTCCTTGAGACCACGTTGTTGGGGAGACAGGGCTGTGTGCGATGGCGCGAGCGTTCTAATTTTAAAAAATGTGTCACTCTGCGAGCTGAGCTGCGCGTCCCTTAATCAGGTAATTACGTGACGATGGAGTGGAGTTAAGGAGGGAAGGGACCGCCAACCCCTGAAATCTCAAACAGGTTTCTCGAGGAGAATTAATTTGGTCAATGTTTGACTTGAGATCAGAAACATCTTTTGTTTCCATTTCTAAATGACAAAAGGGACACAAAAAGGTAATGATTTGCTATTCGTCAATCTTTAAAACGAGTTCCCCGTCCAAGGTGGCCAGGGAAGCGGCCAGTGTCGGGAGAAGGGCCTGGGGGCACCGGGTGGGACGGGGTGCAGGGCCCGGGCCGAGGCTCAGCCGGAGCTGGGGGCGCTGCTGACCCTCTCACTGGAGTGGCAGAGCCAGACTCACCCCAGGCCCCGCCCTGCACCTCTCCAGCCCACCACCCCCTCTGCCCAGGCCTGGGGTGGGCCGGGTGGACCCACAGGTCAGGCGGCCTGCCGAGGCCCGCAGGGGGATGAGGAGCCTCCGTGTCTGCTGCTTCGCGGGAGGCAGGCGGAGGACCGGGCTCTGCTCTCCGCACCCCGGCAGCTCCGGCTTCTGGGCCCCTGAGACCTGCATTCCAGACCTTTCCCGAGCTCCTTCCTCCCCCCAGACACCTGGGGCTTTCTGTCCTCTTCCTCAGTCCCCGGTCAGGATGCCCTGGTCACAGGGATGTGGGCGATGTCCAAGCCCGGACGTCTCCCCAGCCGGGGACTTCAGCCTCTGCACAGGTCTGTGGAGGACGCATGGGGCTGGGAGGCAGGCTGGGGTGGAGGCCAGTCCTCCAGCACCCGTGGATCCAACCCCACCCCTGACTCCTCCTGCCTCCCCCTGCTGCCCAGCTCTTGATTATGTAGAACGGGATCCGGAACCTTCTGGCGACTCTTTCCCAGGTCTGATCCTCACCTCCTTCCCCAGCCTCCTGTGCTGGCTGTGGACACAGGGCCGGCCATCACTGGGGGCCAGGGGCAAAGGTGACATTCTCATCAGGGAAAGTGGAGGGTGGGGTGGTCCTCACTTCTGACTTGTGATGTCTTGACAAATGTCTTGTGACATTGTCACAAGGTCACATGTTACAGTGAGAACGCTGCTCTCTGGCGCTGGAACAGCCCTCACCACCTGCTGCGGTCCAGCAGGAAGTGCCTCTAGAGAGGCGCAAGGTGCACAGGGCCCATGAGAACATGCCCACCCAAGGAGGGGGGCTCCCGCTGGTCCCATGATGACCTCCTGCAGCGGGCTGTGTCGGTCAGCATCTGTTACTGTAACAAAATACCAGAGGCAGCTAACCTACAAAGAAAAAGGGTCCTGCACGTGCTCCTCAGCAACTCACATGCTCTGCTACCCCAGCAGCTCTGGGGAGGGTGTTCCTGCGTTTCCCAGCTCCGTGCTTCCCCAGCCTGTGGCCGCAGGGGACTTCCTGCCTGTCCC
>NC_135541.1:126094823-126172323 GCF_045843805.1 Urocitellus parryii | reverse complement strand
TATATATTAATATTGAAGGTAACAGGGCAGCTAGTATATTTGTTTTAGAGTTCATAATATGGATATTATATTAATATTGAAGGCTACCTATTATATTAGTACTAGAAGCCACAAGATACTTATTTTATTAATATTAATGCCACAACAAGCTATTTTTAAGGAGTTATAAGCTAAGTTTAAGGAGTTATAGAATGGAGTTTGAGTTAGTAATAAAAGCCACTTTGCAGCTCTTACATTACAGTTATACACTATTTTATGGATATTATATTAGTAGTAATTAGATATTATTATATATTATATTAGTAGTAAAGGCCACAAGACAATTATTATACCAGATTTAGATGCTATAGGATGAGTATTATATTAGTAATAAATGAGGCAATGCAGCTATTCATTTTACATACTATAATATGAATATCTTATTTTTAAAAGCTTCTTGGCATACATTATCTTAGGTTTTGACACAATAAAATGCATATCATATTAGAATTAAAAAACACAGACAGTTACTATATTCAATTTTGAAGCTATAATATGAATATCATGTTAGTATTTAAGCCCACAGGACAGCAATAATATTAATTTTAGGTTCTATTGTATAGATATCTTATTAGTATTAAAGATCACAAGGCAGATATTATATTAGATTAAGATTCTATAATATGAATATTATATTAGTACTAAAATCCACAGGAAACCTATTATATTGGTTTTAGATGCTATAATAAGGATGCTATAGTAAGGATAAAATATTAACACTAAATCCACAGGCAGGTAATTCATTAATTTTTAAACCTATCATATGGATAATGTTAGTATTAAAGGTCACAGGGCAGCTGTTGTATCAGTTTTACATGCCACAATGTGGCTATCATGTTTCTGTTATAGCATATATTCTCTGCAGCTATTTTGTCAGTATTATCTAATAATATGAGTAAAATAGTATTTAAGGCCACATGGCAGCTATTCTATTTTTTTTAGATGCTGTAGTACTATATTACATTATTATTAAAGACTCCAGGGAAGCTATTTTGTTATATTTAGATGGTAGAGTATGGATATCACATTACTATAGTATTAAAGGCTGCAAGAAAACTATTATGCCACTTTTTTTAAGAGAAAGAGAGAGAGAATTTTAATATTTATTTTTTAGTTATCGGCGGACACAACATCTTTGTTTGTATGTGGTGCTGAGGATCGAACCCGGGCCGCAGGCATGCCAGGCAAGCACACTACCACTTGAGCCACATCCCCAGCCCTTATGCCACTTTTAATAGCTATAGTAAAGGCCATAGAAGAGATCTTCAGTTTTAGATACTATATCAAGGATGTCGTATTAATAATTAATAATAATATAATGATAATATAATGATTATATTAACATAATATACAGGGGATTTACAATATTAGTTTTATGGGTTACTCTATGGATGTTATATTATTATTAAAAGTCACAAGGTAGTTGGGCTGGGGTTGTGGATCATTTGTAGAGTGCCTGCCTAGCACATGTGAGGCAATGAGTTCAATCCTCAGCATCATATTAAAAAAAATAAAAGGTATTGTTTCCATATTCAACTAAAACAATATTTTTTTAAAAAATCAGTGTAGCTATTATATTAGTTTTATATGTCACACTATGAATATTATATTAATATTTAAGGCCATAGGGAAGCTATTATATTGTTTTTAGATGGTATATATGAATATATATTTAATATATATATTTAAATATATTAAATTTTAAAAAGTATTAAAGCCCACGGGCAAATATTTTGTTAGTTTTAGGTGCTAGATTATCAATATTATATTAATATTAAGGGACCTTGGCAAATGTTATATTATGGATATCATATTAGTACTAAAAGCCACAGGACAGCTATTATATTAGTTTTAGATGCTATAATATGGACATTGTATTAATATGAAAGGCCACAGGAAAGGTATGTTATTAGTTTTAGGTCCACAGTATGGATGCAATACTAAATCACACATTTCAGCTACTATGTCAGTTTTTGATGCCATAATATGGATACCATATTAGTTATAAAGTTCACAGGGGAGCTATTATATCCGTTACAATTTCATAGTATGGATGACGTTTGTATTAAAAGGTCACAGGCAGCTCCTCAGTTTTAAAACTAATATTATATCCATATTATAGCATGTAAAACTGATATAACAGCTTTCCTTTGGCCTTAAAGCTTCCCTTTGGCCCACAAGGGTTCTGTGTTTGGGACTGGGGTCTCTGATGGCTTCATGAATTTGGCATGCTTGATGGCTAGGAAGTTTCTGTGCCAAGACGAGGAATGCCTGGATGCTAGGAAAACTTCTGTGCAAAGACACGGATGCCTACCTGCTGTAGCAATGCCCTGGATTAGAAGGTTTTGTGCTAGAGTCTTATCGGCTTTGACCTTGATCGCAGGCACACAGCTCCTGGGAATAAAGAAACACTCTTGTTATACAATAAAAATGTTTCACCAAGCTCCCATGATCCTGGACCTGCCCACCTAACAGTAACTGTAAACAATAAACTTTCTTGATAGCTATACAAATCTACTAACATTGCATATGTAACTGTAGAATGTAACTGAGGAATAAGCTGCATAACGTTGCTAACTCTATAACCTTCCAAATGACACAATAAACAATAGTATATTACTGATGCCAATGACCAAATACAACCTATTGATATAAATAAAGCTGACAGCTTGACCATTCTGCCATTCTGCCATTCTGACTCTGCATCTTCTCTGTCTCTTTTTATTTTCCTTACATTTAATATTAATATCCATACAGTTATCTATAAAGCTAATATAATAGCTACCCTGTGACAACATTATTGATATTACATTAATATTAAAGGCCACAGGGAAGCTATAATATTAGTTTTAGTTGCAATATTATGGATATCATAGCAGTATTAAAAGCCATTGAAGGTATTATCTTAATTGTGGATGCTATAGTATTTATATCATAATATGATTAAACACCACAGGGTAACTATTAATTTTAGATGTTATATTATTGATATAAGAGGCCAAAGGGCCACTATTATTTCTAGATAGTACAGTATTGTTTTAGTAAGGTTTTTTGCCATTGTGTCTAAAATTCCTGACAAGAACAATTTTTAGAGAATGAAAATTTTATTTGACACTTATATTTTCCAGGTCTCAATCCATAGAAGACCAACTCCATGGCTCTTGCCCAAATGGTACAGAGGTAGGAAGCAAATCAAGACAAAGAGGAAGCAGATAGAAAGTTCTGCTCACCGAGATAAATATACACTCCAAAGAAATTCCCCAGTGACCCACCTTCTCCAGCTACACACTACCTTCCTAAAGTTACCATCCAGTTAAACACTATCAGTGGATTAATGCACTCATTAGGTTAAGGCTCTCATAACCAAATTATTTCACCTTTAAATCTTTCTTGCCTTTTCTCATACATGAACTTTAGAGTAACACTTCATATCTAAACCATAACATTGTGCCCTTGCCCCCTGAAAAGTTCATGTCCATCTCATGATGCAAAATACATTGAGTTCATATTCAAGAGTCCACATGTTCTTAACAGTTCCAGTATTCCCCAAAAGTCAAAGTCCAAAAACTTAAGGAAAAGTCAGCGTGAGACCCCATAAAAATCAAAGCAAGCTACATAATCCAATATATAATGGCATAGATTAAACATTTCCATTCTACAAGTGATAAATAGGGGCATAGAAAGAAGAGATGGGACCAAAACAAGACCAAAATCCAGCTGGGCAAACTAGATCTGTAGTTCCATATGAAGCATGCCAGGAGAGTGCATTACTGCTTGAGCCACATCCCCAGCCCAACAGATTACTATTAAATGCCAGAGGTCAGCTATTATGTTAACTTTATATGCTATCATATGGATATGCTATATTATAGGGTTTATTGCTATCATATGGATATTTTACTTAAAATGACAAGGGGGCTATTTTATTAATTTCAGAGGGCATAATATGAATAAAATATTAATATTAAATGCCACAGTCTAGCTATTATATTAGTTTTAGGAGATATAGTTTGGGTATCATATTACCTATAAGGGCCACAGGGCTAATATTTTATCAGTTTTAGATGCTATTATGGGTATCATATAAATATTAAGGCCAAAGAGCAACTATTATATCAAGTTAAGATGCTATAATAAGGATGTCTATTGATATTAAAGGATACAGAGCAGCTATTATATCAATTTTAGATGCAATAGTATGTATTACATTAGCTTTATGGGCCACAGGGAAGATATTATATTAGCTTGAAATGCTATAGTTCAGATATTACTTTAGTATAAAAGGCTATAGGGAGGCTATAATGTTAGTTTTGGATGTTATGGCATTAATATTATATTAACATTAAATGTCACAGGGAAAGTACTATATATCAGTTTTAGATGTTACACTCTTAATATCATATTAGTATTAAAGGCATCAGGGCAACTATTGTATTTGTTTTAGATCTATGACATGTATGTTATTGTTTCAGTCATCTTTTTCACTGCTTTAACCAAAGGATCTGACAAGACCAATTTTAAAGGAGGAAAAGGGGGGCTGAGGCTGTAGCTCAGTGGCAAAGTGCTTGCCTAGCATATGTGAGGCACTGGGTTTGATCCTCAGCACCACATAAAAATAAACAAATAAAATAAAGGAATTCTGTCCATCTTACAACTACAAAAAATAAAAATTAAAAAAAAAAATAAAGGAGGGAAAGGTCATTTAGGGGCTCACAGTTTCAGAGATATCAGCCAATAGATGGCCAACTTGGGGCTTAAGGTGGGTCAGAAGAGTGTGGTGAAGGAAAGTGGTGATCAGGAAGCAGAGAAGCTAGACGCAGCTCACCAAATATGTACCCCAAAGGCACAGCCTCAATGACCCACCTCCTCCAGCTACACACTATCAGCCTGCAGTTTCCACTCAGTTAATTCCTGTCAGAGGATTATTAATTTGGGTTAAGATTCTCATAACCCATCGTTTCACCTTTAAACTTTCTTACATTGTCTCACACATGAGCATATCCAAACCAATTATATGGTATTAAGGCCACAGTGAATCTATTACTTTAAATGCTGCAGTATGGATATTATATTAATATTAAAGGCCATAGGGTAGCTAATATATTTTATTAGCTTTGGATACTATAGGATGGATATCATATAAATATCAAAGGCCACAGGGCAACTATTGCATCAGTTTCAGATGTTCCAATATAAATATCATATTAGAATTAAACACTCCATTAGTTTAATGACCACAAAGCTGACATTATATTAGTTTAAGGTGATACAATATCATATTAATACTATAGGACCTATTTACCAGTTTTATATGGAGCACCTGTTTATCAGTTTTAGATTTATAATATGGATATTAAATGAATATTAAATTTCATAAGAAACTTATTAAATTGGCTTCACAGGTTATAGGAATGATGTAACATTAATATTAAAGGCCACAGGACATCTATTACATCTGTTTTGGAGGCTATAATATTAGTATCAAAAGCTACAGGGAAGCTATTAGTTTAACATGCTTTAGCATGGATGTCACTTAGTATTAAATTCTATTTCACAACTATTTACTTGTTTTAGATATTACAGTTTGCATCTATTAGTAATAAAGACCTCTGATATCACTTTTTTTCTATAATATGGAAATCATATTAATATTAAAGGCCACAGAACAGTTATTTAATCAGTTTTCCATACTGAAGTATGAATAACATACCAGTAATAAAGGCCACAAGACAGCTATTGTATTAAATTTAGAGGTCACAGTATGAATATTATGATATTAAAGTCTAGAGGGCAGCTATCATATTAGTTTTGGATGCTACACTATCAATATTAAAGGACACAAGGAAGTTATTACATTAGTTTTACATGGTGTATTATAAATATTATATTAGCACTAAAGGCCACAGAGCAGTTATTATTTTAGTTTTAAAGAGCACAATATGTTTATCATATTACATATCATATTAAAGGGCCGAGGCAGCTACTATATTACGTTTAGGAGCTACAGTATGGATAGCATATTAGTATTAAAGTCCAGAAGGTATCTATTATACTAGTTTTAAATCCAACAGTATGGATATAATATTTGTCATAAGGACACAAGACATATGTAATATTAATTTAAGATGCTATATTATAGATATAATATTAATATTTAAAGCCAGAAATCATCTATTATGTAATATATGCTATTATATGGATATTATAGTAAGATTAAAGGACACAAATCATCTATTATGTTAGCTTGAGTTGCAGTAGCATGGATATCATATTAGTATTTAAAGCCACAGTGCCACTATTTTATTAGTATTGGATATACTGTAGCACAGATATCATATTAATATAAAAGCCACTGGGAAGCTATTATATTAATTTTGATGCTACACTATAAAAATTGTAATAGTTTCAAAGTTACAGGGCAGCTACTATATTACTTTTAGATGATAAATTAGCTATTATATCAGTTTCAGAGGCTACAGTACAAATATCATGCTAGTATTAAAGTGAACAGGTTAGATATTATATTAGCATATAAATGTCATAGGGAAGCTACTAAATTAGTTCAATATGCTATAATATTGACATTGCATTGATATGGAAGACCACAATTCAGCTATTGTATCAGCTTTAAATACTGTAGTATGAATACCTATTAGCATTAAAGGCCACAGGGCACTATTATTCTAGTTTTAGAAGCTTTGGTATGGATATTATATGGCTATTATAGATTAGATGCTGACATTTCATCAGATTTAGATCAACAGTATAGATATTTTATTAATATTAAAGTTTTATATTCTGTTATAATTATTATATTACTATGAAATTCTACAAGGCTGCTATATTATCAGTTTTTGGTGCTATAATATGTATGCATTATCAGTATTAAAACATCACTTGACAGCTATTACATTAATTTCAGAGGCCACAGTTTTTATCTCAATATTAAAGGCTACCAGGCAGCTATTATGTTAGTTTTAGATGCTACAGTATGGATATTATGTTAATAATACAGGTCACATAGCAGCTATTATATTAGTTTTTGGAAGGTATAGTATGGACATCTTTAATATTAAACACAACAGGCACCTATTAGTCTTAGGTACTATAGCATGGATATCATTAGTATTAAAGACCACAGGGAAGCTATTGTAATATTTTCTAGGTACCATAGTGCATATCATATTACTCTTGAAGGCCAAAAGGAAGCTATTTTATTCATTTTAGATCTATAGTATGAATATAATATTAGAATAAAAGGCTACATGGAGACTATAATGATGCTACATATGAATAAAATTAGTATTAAAAGGCTACAGGACAGCTATTCTGTTAGTTTCAGAGGCCAAAGTATTGATATTAAACTAAAGCCAAAAGCTACAGGGCAGCTATTTTTTTTAAAGAGAGAGAGAGAGAGAGAGAGAATTTTTAATATTTATTTTTTTTAGTTCTCGGCAGACACAACATCTTTGTTGGTATGTGGTGTTGAGGATCGAACCCGGACCGCACGCATGCCAGGCGAGCGCGCTACTGCTTGAGCCACATCCCCAGCCCCAGGGCAGCTATTATATTAGTATTAGATGCTATAGTATGGCTATCAGATGACATTTAAAGGTGGCAGGGCACCTATTTAATTACTTTTAGATGCTATAATATGGATATTAATAGTAAAGACCAAAATTCAGATATTATATTAGATTTATGGGCTATAGTATGGACATAATATAAGTATTAAAGACCAAAGGACAGCTGATATAGTACTTTAGGATGCTACAGTATGCATATTACATGAATATTAAAAACAAAAGTCAGCTACTGTTACTTTTAGATTGCATATTATAATATGATCATGAAAAGACATAAAACAGCTCTGATATTAAGTTTGTGTGCTTCTCTGTGGAGATTTTATTATTACTGGAATTCACTGGACAGATAGTATATTAGTCTTAGATGCTATAATCTGGATATTACATTATAATATCAATAGTATGGGTAAATATTAAAGGTCACAGAGAAGATATTATCATATTAGCATTAGAAGCTACAATATGGATATCAGGTTGTTATAAAGTACACAGGACAAAAAATATATTAGTATAAAATACTATAGAATGGACATAACATCAGTATTAAAGGCTATAGTAGAGTTATCATATTTATTTTACATAGTGTATTAGGATATTATATTAGTATTAAATTCCACAGGGAATCTATTAACATTAGTTTGTCATGCTATAGTATTGATACCACATTAATGTTAAATGTCACTTTCCTGCTACAATATTACCTTTAGATTTTAGCATAAGGATATTACATTAGTATTAATTGCCAAAGAGAAGCTATTTTATCAATTTTATAATAGTTGGATATCATGTAGGTATTTAAAGTCACAAGGCAGCATTTCTATCATTTACATTTAACAGTATTAATTTTATACTAGTATTAAAGTCCACAGGGCAGTTATTATATCACTTTTTGATGCAATAGTATGGGTAAATATTAATATTAAAGGCCAAAGGATTAGGGTTACTGCCCATGGATTCAATCCCCAGTACCCTCCCCCCAAAAAGATTAAACTACTCTAAAGTAAAACCTTAGGACATGGTTATATTTTCTCAAACACCTACTTGTTTAATTATTCATACAGTTAATTACTAGTAACTGACACTCTTAACTAGTTCTGTATTATATTACGAACATTTATAACACAAAAATCAAATAGTTCAAACTAATATAAAATTCAAAGTCTGTGGGCTGGGGTTGTAGCTCAGTGGTAGGGCACTCATCTAGCATGTGTAAATTGCTAGTTTTGAGCCTGAGCACCACATAAAAATAAATAAATGAAACTGAAGGCATTGTGCACAACTACAACTAAAAAATTTTTTTAAAAAAATTCAAAGTGGGCTGGGGATGTGGCTCAAGCGGCAGCACACTCGCCTGGCATGCGTGTGGCCCGGGTTTGATCCTCAGCACCACATACAAACAAAGATGTTGTGTCTGCCAAAAAACTAAAAAATAAAATTCTCTCTCTCTCTCTCTCTCTCTCTCTCTCTCTCTAAAAAAAATTTCAAAGTATGTGCCTCTTTTACATATTACATGTTGAAATAATAACATATGTAAACTTATTATATTTTATGCTGTCACTAGGTTCTAGGTTTTCCTTCTTAAAACGTGATCACTAGAGGAGAAAAAAATGACATTTTAGAGATTTTATTTCTACTCATGGTTTAACTTTCCTGAAAGAGTGACTTTATAAAAAAAAAGTTCTAATGGCAAACTGACTCACTGTGACTGAATCACTTACCCCAAAGAGTCCTTGCGTCTGTTTTATTTCTATTTTTTAGCAGCAATATAATCAAATATTTGTCACTGGGACAAATAGTCAAAGAACGTCCATCTCCTCCAAAACCTCTGCAGGAAGTGGTGAGCCAAGAGAAGCAGAGGTGTCAACTCAGTCCAGGAGTGATATTAGATGCTGCTGTGTTGTGGGAAAACACTCTACCTTTTAGAAATCACAAGGAGCTATGGATGCCCACACTCTTGCATGAGTTTAAATCTAGTTGAACTTCTAAGTAATTTTATTGTCACTAGCTCATCATGAAGCTAATGACAACTAAAGGATCTATGGGGCTGGGGATGTAGAAAGATTTCCTAGCGTGCAGGAAGCCCTAGGACCAACCCCCAAAACCACAAAAGGAAAAAAAAAGAATTTATGTCTTATTTGCGTAATCAAATAGAAAATGAATAATCATTCCTCTTAGGGGCTGGGGATGTGGCTCAAGTGGTAGCACACTCGCCTGGCATGCGTGCAGCCTGGGTTCGATCCTCAGCACCACATACAAACAAAGATGTTGTGTCCGCAGAAAACTAAAAAATAAAAAAAAATTAATAATCATTCCTCTTAAGGAAACATGTTGGATCTAAAACACTTGAGACTCTCAGAATCAAAATACTCTCCTTATAGTGTATTGCATACCTAGACCATCATGAACAGTGGTGTCACATCATAAATCATGTTCACATTAAGCATACCATCAAAATGACAAAAAATTTATTGACTGTTGATAAGAAAAATGAACATAATCTAGCTTAGGAAATTATTAACACAACATTACGATAACATTAGTATAAAATGTAATCATGGCATTTCTCACATGAAATAACTCTAAATACTAATAAAAACAGAATTTCAAAAGAATGTCAAATTTCAGAAATCAAAAGCAAATTGATACATTTTTAAATAATATTTTGAACAGAGGCAAAACACTTAAAGAGTTCTCCTGTAAGAATTCCTGACAACATAAAGTATCATGCTCATTAAAAGGCCCATCCCTTTGTATGCAAGGAATAAGAGAACTTTCTGATGAATGTAGAACTTTAATAGGACATATGGACATGCTTTCTAAATTTTAGAGAAGAAAAAATATCTTTTTTTAAAAAAGCTTATTTTCAGTAAATGTATCTGAATTACGAAAAAGCAGCTACTGACTTGTCTCTTACATTTTGAAATGATTTGCATCTCAGGAAATTTCATGTATGGTAGTTTTAAATATCATGAAATATCAATAGTTGACATTAAAAATATCATCATCCCTCTTTTAAAACTTTTTTGAAATTTTCTTAGAATAATTTCATATGAATTTTGAAGAGGCACTGTAGTATATGTATGTATGTGGAAATACATGACCTTTTAAAAAAATCTTTATTTTTAGTTGTAGTTGGACACAATACCTTTGTTTTATTTATTTATTTTTATGCAGTGCTGAGGATTGAACCCAGGTCCTCGCATGTGCTAGGTGAGTGCTCTACTACTGAGCCACAACCCCAGCCCCAATATATGATCTTTTGAAACTATACCTCTCATGCTTGAGTCCTGTCAAAGACATCTTCTCTGTGTGTGGTGCTGGGAGGGACTCCATGGCTTCTCACATGCCAGGCAAGTGCTCCGCCACTGAGCTGCACACCCAGTCTCCAAAGATACCTTAATAAGTGGAAATTAATTAAAATCATTTGATTATGAGCATTTCCAAACAATACAATTCTCTCAAACCTATTCTCTCAATCAAAAACAAAGGAAGCTAAAAGTAATTTTTAAAATATTCCTTATAAAAAATAGAAGTCCACAGAATGAAAAATTCTATAAAGGGCTAGATTTGTGGTGCAAAGGCAGAGTGTTTGCCTGGCATGTGTCAGGCCCTGGGTTCAATCCTCAGCATCACCTATAAATAAACAAAATAAATAAATAAAATAAAAAGATCCACTGACAACTAAAAAAATATTATAAAAATTCTGTAGACAACTGAAAGAATATTAATCAAAAATTGAATTGGAAAAACCTACTGCGCAGAACTGGAGACCTGGAGGCCATGGGGAATTACATAGCAAAATAATTCTAAAATAAGAAAATGAATCAATTAGCATACAAAACCTTGGACTGCTACTTAGAGTCCTCCCACTGTATGGGATCCTGGGATCATCAGGGCTCAAGGCTGGCTGTCATCTGCCCTTTAACAAATTCTGATTTTGTTTCCAATGTTCATGATCTATAGAGAAAATAAAAAGAGAGAAAGGTGACTTTTCTAAAGTTATTTTATGGTATATCGAATTCTGATACAGTCAAGATAATTTATCCAATGCAGGATGTCAGTGTTTACACAACGGTCGTTATTTGTGCACCATTACAAATATACTGCCAATTAGCACAGCAGCCAGGGAGCTGCTCATCCTAGACTAGCAGGGGCTGAGTCTGGAGGAGTGGGAGGGAAGGCCAGGAGGAGGAGGGGGCCTGGAAGATGGGTGGGGTCTGGAGAAGAGGAGGGTCTTAAAGAGGAGGAGGATTGGGCTGGAGTTATGGCTCCGTGGTAGAGTGTGGGACGCCATTCTCACACGTGATCGGGTGCCTCCCGTTGAGGGTCTGAGGCACTTTGGCAAATGTCGAAGTTTTTCCCGTCCCTCTCCTGATGAGAGAGCCCATCCGTGTGGGGGTGTGCCTGACCACTGACCCCGGGGACCCAATCGCTGACCCTGACCTTGGAGTGCAGCCCCCCCTCAACCTTCATTGGATGGAATTCTCCCCTGAATCTCTGGTTCCCTAATAAAAGGCTACTCCCCGGCGTGCTCGCTCTCTCTCTCCTGCTAGCCCTGAGTAATCCTTGCTGCCCTGCTGGGCGGCTAGAGGAGCAAACCAGAGAGGGGAGCCGTCTCGGACCTAGCAATAGAATTAAGGTAACTGAGTCTGTGTGTTTTTATTTCGATCTCGTCTAACTAACTTTATGCCTAGAACCTCATTAATGAAACCACTGCGCAGGCCGCGTGGTAGATTTGGCGCCCACGAGGGGGGCATTCTAGATTAGTTAGATTGAGTGGGAGCGCGCTATAAAGATAAGGAAAAAAGATATAAGGACAAGGAAAAAGGAAATAAAGAAATAAAGGAAAAAGATAAAGATAAAGGAAGAAGTGACATTGGGTCACAAAAGTACCTGGAGTTATTGAAGGAAAGAGACGTTAAATTAATTAAAATGGGAAATTCAACTTCTTCTGATAAGGAAATGTACCTGACTATTTTAGACAGTATAATTAATCAGAAAGGGAAACAGATTAAGAAAACTCAGTTATTACAATTTTTAAATATTGTAGGTGAATATTGTCCTTGGTTTTGTGAACAGGAATCTCCAAATTTACTTACTTGGGAGAAATTAGGAAGGAAGTTACAGAGAGTTTGTATTTCTAATGAATTACCTGGAGGCATTGAAAATATACAGAAAACATGGACAGCTCTAGAAGTTTGTCTTTTTGAATATATGGGCCAGAGTTCATGGCCCCCTGAGGACCTTTTAAAAGGCATTCAACGAGCTGTTAGGTCTATTCAAATGGAGAATGAGCCTGAGGCTAAGTTAATTCCCTTTCCCTTAAGCCATTTAAAAACAAAGGCACTAAGGGCCAAGCCAAAGGTTAGAAATGTGAACTTAAACTTGCAGCCCCATGTGGAGGATTCAGATGGCGCGGATGAGCCCGCCTTCTCGCCGCCATCATTCCCTCCTAGCGGGAGCCGAGCAACAATACGGGGAATTCCGGGGAAGGTCGCACAGTATGACGTCACTGGCGCCGACCAGAGCAGTCCGCGATTTTTACCGGGACAGAGATCACAGACAGTTTTCTTAGGACCTTCAAGGACAGTTGAATTAAATCCTGAAACGGGGCCGAAACAAATTCCTACTGGGATTTTCGGGCCGCTTCCTGATAATACTGTAGGTTTAATTTTGGGACGGAATAATTTGAAGGGAGCCATTGAGGTAATACCTGGTGTGATAAATTCAGGATTTAAAGAACAGCTATATGTTACTGTAAAACCCAATTATCCCCTAAGACTCACCCCAAAGGATACTTTTGCCCAATTAATATTATTGCCTTGTGTCTCTGAAAGGCACCTGCCGGCAGATTCAGTTTCTAAGCAGCCGGACAGAGTATATTGGTCACAGTTAGTAAGACAAGAACGCCCTTTATTAAAACTTAGAATTAATAATAAAAATTTTCTAGGAATAATCGACACAGGAGCCGATATTTCGGTATTGTCTAGTCGGTTTTGGCCTAGAAACTGGCCTTTGCATGTAGCACCAGCTAACCTAGAGGGAATAGGACAGGTTTCACAGCCTGCTCAAAGTGCCAACTATCTCCATTGGGAAGATTCTGATGGGAACAGTGGAGTATTTAAGCCTTATGTGTTAGAGTCTTTACCAGCTAACCTATGGGGAAGAAATATTTTAACCAAAATGGGATTATTATTAGTTACTCCAAATTCTATAAGGTCAGTTGAGGAAGTCAATCAGAGGTATTTTCCTAGAGATGATAGGGAGACCTTTCAGGAAGAGTATCTGTTTACAAGCCAGTCTCCACGACAAAGATTAGTAATTGCTCCAAACCAAAATTTTTACTAGGGGCCCTGAGCACTTCCCCGATCCCTAAGACAGCTGAAAAAATCACGTGGCTCACAGAGGAGCCTATATGGATTTCTCAGTGGCCCATCTCAGGGGAAAAACTTAAAATAATTCATAGATTAGTTGAGGAACAATTTCAGGCTGGTCATATTGAACCAACGCTTAGTCCTTGGAACACACCTATTTTTGTTATTAGGAAAAAGTCAGGAAATTGGAGATTACTACAGGATTTAAGGGCAATAAATCATGCAATTCAGCCCATGGGATCATTACAGCCAGGACTTCCCTCCCCCACAGCCATTCCCTTAGATTATAGCTTGATGGTAATAGATTTAAAAGACTGCTTTTTCTCTATAAGGTTGCATCCTGAAGATTGTGAAAGGTTTGCTTTCACTGTCCCAGCAATTAATTTTAAGGAACCTGTTAAGAGATATTGCTGGAAGGTTCTTCCTCAGGGAATGCGTAATAGTCCTACACTGTGTCAAAAATACGTTGATCAGGCAATAGATCCCATAAGAAATAGCTTTCCTGATGCATATATTATTCATTTTATGGATGATATATTATTGGCTCATGCTAATCCAGAGATACTTTCAGAAATTTTTACTCAGTTAGAGGCTTCGCTTACAGCAATGGATTTATGTATAGCTCCTCAAAAAATTCAAAAGGTGTCTCCTTTTCAATATTTAGGCCAGATAATTCAAGGACGTACAATCCGTCCTCAAAATCTTCAGATAAGAGTTAAAGAGTTACGTACCCTTAATGATTTTCAAAAATTATTGGGAGATATTAATTGGCTAAGGCCATCCTTAAAATTAACTACTTCTGAGTTAAGTCCTTTATTTCAGATATTACAAGGGAATCCTTCTCCAACCTCTCCACGTCAGCTAACTTTGGAAGCTAAGGCAGCCTTGAAAAAGGTTGAAGTTGCAATTAAAAATGCACAGCTTACTAGAATAGATCCTAAAGAAATAGTGTATTTGTTAATATTTCCAACTAAGCATACCCCAACAGGAGCCATATGGCAAAGATTAGGAGTTATTGAGTGGATTTATTTATCCCACTCTCCTCAAAAAACATTAATTCCTTTTCATGATTCTATAGCTCAATTAGTAATTAAAGGTAGAACTAGGATTTTACAATTAATTGGATCTGAGCCTAATATCATAATTATTCCATTTTCTGCTCAACAAACTAACTGGCTTTTTCAAACTTCTAACTATTGACAAATAGCTTTTGCTGATTTCCCTGGACAGATAGATAGCCATTATCCTCGTGATAAGATTATACAATTTGCATCATTAACATCACTAATTTTTCCAAAAATTGTAAGAGCTCACCCAATAGAGGGAGCTTTATCGGTGTTCACAGATGGTTCTAACTCCGGTAAGGCAGGTTTTTTCAGCCGTGTTCACACAGAGGTGATACAAACTTCTTATACTTCTGCCCAAAGAGCAGAGCTTCAAGCTCTGATCTGTGCCTTAGATTACTTTTCAAATGAGCCTATTAATATTTATTCTGACAGCTTATATGCAGTCGGAGTTACCAAAAATATTGAAACTTCAATGATTGGGTTTACTTCATCACAGGAGTTATTTGAATTATTTCATAATTTACAAAAGACAGTGCTAATGCGAAAGTACCCATGTTTCATAGGACACATTCAAGCCCATACTAATCTTCCTGGACCTCTAGTTTCAGGTAATGACAAAATTGATAAGTTAGTAGCTTTTTGTCAACAGATGTCTTCATATGACTGTGCACTAGCTTCCCATTCCTTGCACCATCAAAATGCTTCTAGCTTACGTAAAAAATTTAGTATTACCAGAGAACAAGCTCGTCAGATTGTAAGCCAATGCCCAAAGTGTGTTATTCACACTCCATCTCTGCCATCAGGGGTAAATCCCCGTGGATTAAAACCAAATCAGATATGGCAGATGGATGTAACTCATATTCCTCAATTTGGTAAGCAATGTTATGCACATGTCATAGTGGACACTTATTCTAGATTTATTTTTGCCACAGCACATACTAAGGAAAATGCTCAACATGTAATTTCTCATTGCTTAGCAGCTTTTTCCGTTTTAGGGTGCCCTATGCAGATTAAAACAGATAATGCTCCAGCTTACGTAAGCTCTTCTTTTCAACAATTCTGTCAAGAGTTTAAAATTAATCATAAAACAAAAATTCCTTATAACCCCCAAGGTCAAGCCATTGTGGAACGAGCTCATTTATCTATTAAGCTTCAATTACAAAAATTAAAAGGGGGGAATAGGATTGTCACTCCCCAAAATAGCCTTAATCATGCCTTGTTTGTTTTAAATTTTTTAAACTGTGATGCAGAAGGTCACACTGCTGCTGAGAGACAAATGTCTCCTTCAGTAACAGGCCCCTTAGGCAGAGTTCTGTGGAAAGACTTACAGACTGGTCAGTGGAAGGGTCCAGATCCTGTAATAATGTGGGGGAAAAGGCCATGCTTGTATCTTCCCAGAAGGCTCTTTCCATCCTATTTGGGTGCCTAAACGTGCTATCAGACATGGAGGAGATAGAACCCAGACTCAAGAGACTGAGGATCGACCCAGAGGAGCCACTACCCAGAAGGAGGAGATTTCGGAAAAGGATGAAGAAAGACCAGATTGAACCAGTCGAAAAGCTGATTTCGTGGAAAGACGTAAAGAAACTAACAACCCAGGCTTCCCAAATACTTCGACGCCTAGGAAAGAACAGGACCCCAGTCTTGATGGTAGCGACAGTAATTGCCCTACTGGGCTGTCAGGTAAAAGGGAATCAAGTAGACACTTATTGGACATATTTCCCAGACCCACCCCTGGTACACCCAGCTGTGTGGACTGGAGAATCTATTCCAGTATTTACTAATGACTCATTCATGATGGGAGGATTTACAGATACTCATATTACTCCCAATCATGTGACTAGATTTAATTATTCTGGCTACAGTGCCCAATTACCTTTGTGTTGGTCATATGATAAACATGCTGGCTGTCTGAAAGTATCATTCGAAGAAAAGACAGCGATTGGTAAACCTAGATTGACAAATAATTCTATTTATGGGGACTTAAAACCTAACACTAGATCAGTAATTAAAATGGGACTTTCCCATAACAAGCCAGTCATTTCTGCAAAACCTCCACAGATGTCCCACTGTCCAAATAGTTCTATAATTGAGATCGGCACCTTTCCTAAATGGATGGATTGTGTAAATGCCTTTCCTGTACAACATAAGGTGTCTAAAGATAGTGGGTATATTTCAGACTGGTCTCCAAAGATTGATAAGAGACAATTACGAAGAAATTCTGCTATGACACCTGCAGGATTTGTCAGTAATATTTTGACTTATAGTGAAGGAGGTATTAAAAAAGATATTTGGCGCTTAATTGCTGCCTCAGAGTATTTACATTTTACAGATAAGCCTTTACCAAAATTTGTCGGCAAGAACTGTAAAGAGGGATCTTGCTATGGCTTAAGAGCTTGTGTCCAATCTCCTTATGTTTTAATTATTGGAAATGTAAAAGTTAAATGGATGGGTGACAGATATGTTATTGCTTGTAATAAGTGCAACCTAACCAACTGTATTACTAGGTATAATGGAGGAAAAGGAGTGCTGATACTTCATCAGCCCTCTTTTGTTTTATTACCTGCTAATATTTCAGAGCCATGGTATGCTGATGCTGGTTTACAAGTCTTGCAGCAAATTCATGCTCAGCTAACAAGACCTAAACGTGCTATTGGAGTCATAATTGTTGGTGTCTTAGCACTGGTCTCATTTATTGCCTCAACTGTCTCTGTGTCTCTGACGTTGTCTCAAAATATTCAGCATGCAAAATTTCTTAATAATTTAGCTCAAAATACTTCCAAGGCTCTGCGTAATCAAGTAAATATTGATGAAAGGATTGAAACTAAATTAAATGCCTTAGAGGCAACTGTTATAGACATAGGTAATGAACTTTCAGCCTTAAAATTTAAGGAAAGGCTTAAATGCCATGCTAATTATAAGTATGTATGTGTTACAGTTGCCAAGTACAATGCTTCTCTCTGGGATTGGGAGAAGGTTAAAAACCATTTATTGGGTATTTGGCAAAATAGTAATAATAGCTTGGATATTCTGGAACTTCATCACCATATCCAAGACATTCAAAATAATAAAGCTGATTTTTCAGATCCTTCTTCTTTGGCTAATCAAATATTGAAGGAGTTAAGTGGATTCAACCCTGGAAATATTCTTAAACACTCCGCTTGGTACATTATTGGATTATTCTCTTTGCTGTTAATTCTCTTTTGTATTGTAACTATAGGATGGAGAGTCTTCCAATCAAAAATCCAGGAACTCCAGAGAATGAACCGCCGCCTCATTTTTAAGACAAAAAAGGGGGAATATGTGGGACGCCATTCTCACACGTGATCGGGTGCCTCCCGTTGAGGGTCTGAGGCACTTTGGCAAATGTCGAAGTTTTTCCCGTCCCTCTCCTGATGAGAGAGCCCATCCGTGTGGGGGTGTGCCTGACCACTGACCCCGGGGACCCAATCGCTGACCCTGACCTTGGAGTGCAGCCCCCCCTCAACCTTCATTGGATGGAATTCTCCCCTGAATCTCTGGTTCCCTAATAAAAGGCTACTCCCCGGCGTGCTCGCTCTCTCTCTCCTGCTAGCCCTGAGTAATCCTTGCTGCCCTGCTGGGCGGCTAGAGGAGCAAACCAGAGAGGGGAGCCGTCTCGGACCTAGCAATAGAATTAAGGTAACTGAGTCTGTGTGTTTTTATTTCGATCTCGTCTAACTAACTTTATGCCTAGAACCTCATTAATGAAACCACTGCGCAGGCCGCGTGGTAGAGTAGAGCACTTGCCTAGCATGTGTGAGGCACTGGGTTCAAACCTTAGCACCACATAAAAATAAATAAACAAAATAGAGGCATTGTGTCCATGTGCAAAACAAAAATTTTTTAAAAAGAGAGAGAGGAAGGTGAGGTCTGCAGGAGGACCAGGACAGGAAGAAGGGAAAGGTCTGGAGGAGAGTCAGGGTCTGAAGGAGGGGGAGAATGAGTCACAAGGGGGCAGGGCTTGGCAGATGGGTGAGACCTGAAGGAGGGACAGGCCCTAGAACATGAGTAAGACATAGAGGAGAGGCAGGGTAGGAAGGAGGGGGAAGGTGGTTCAGGAAGACAGGCAGGGCCAAAGAATATGGGTGGGGTCTGGAGAAGAGGCAGGGTCTGGAGGGGGAAGGTTACCAAGAGGGTCCTGGAGGGGTGGCTTCTTGCTAATTAAACTCTCCACCAAAACAAAAATGTGTGGCAGTGGTAGCTCAGTGGTAGAGTGCTTGCCTAGCATGTGTGAGGCACTGGGTTTGATCCTCAGAACCACATAAAAATAAATAAAATAAATGTATTGTGCACTTCTATAACTAAAAAAAAAATTTAAACAAAACTAAGCAAAGATTAAAGAATAAAAGTGTGGTTCATTATTAAAAATACAGGGGATGTATTTTTAATAAATTCTGGCTTTGTTAGAAGTAATATATTTAAACCTAAGCGGCTTAGAAGGCTGAGGTAGAAGGATCTTGAGTTCAAAACCAGCCTCAGCAAAAGCAAGGCATGAAGCAACTCAGTGAAACCCTGTCTCTATAATACAAAATAGGGCTGCCCCACACCAGGCATCTCCCTCAGGCTGCTCTGAAGAGAAGGGAACCCCGGGCATCCCCAGAGACGTGACCCAAGAGAGTCCCCACACTGGCATCTCCTCCAGATGCTCTGAGGAGAAGGGAACCCCGGGCCTACTTAGAGACATGACCTGTGAGGGTCCCCAACCCTGGCATCTCCCTCAGGAAACCCTGGAAACCCTAGAAACATGCCACATGAGGGTCCCCAAGACAGGCGTCCCGCTCAGGCTGATCTGAAGACAAAGGAACCCCAGGCATTCCTAGAGCCATGACTCACGAAGTCTGTAAGCCAAAAGTCCGCTGAGGCTGCTCTAAGGAGAAGGGAGCTCCGGGAGTCCCTGGAGGCATGACCCACGAGGGTCTCCAACCTGGGTCTCTCTCACAATCTGCTCTGAGAAGGGAGCTCTGCCCCTCTCTGTGGAGTGACCCAACACTCCAGTGAGCTGGGGCTCTCCCGGGTTGGTCATGAGGGGGAAGCCAGCTTCTCACTCTCAGGGAGGCAGCATTAAAGATGGCGGTGAGGCCCTGCCCCTTCTTGACCACGCCCCTTCGGCCACATGCCTGTGCACCAGCTGCTCATGGCTCAGAGGCGGGGCCTCTCCCAGCTCCCTGGTGAATGTCCGCACCTTCTTCCAACCTTAGCAGTTACTGAATAAAATCTGTTCCCACCGCTGTAACTAGGTCTTGCTGTGGCACCATGAGGAGTGGAATCTCAGGAGAGGAGAAATGGAGTCCAGGAGACCCCCTCCCTGCACTAGGCCAAGGGCTGCAGCAGCCTGAGGCAGGTGGGCAGAGGCACAGAGGGAGGCTTCCACAGGGAGTCTAGACCCTCACTCAGGTGCCCAAGGGCAGAGACCACCACAAAGGCTTCTGGGACATGTAGTCTTTGAGACAGAATGACTTATCCAGGGTCATTTTAGAATCAGGAATTTTAAGAAAATCTGTTAATTCCCAGCCCAGGATGACCACTGAAGGAGGCTAGAAGAACCTGAACTCAGACCAAATTTCCAGTAGCCTCTGAGAGCATTCTAGGTCATTCAGTCTGTCCTGCCTATCCAGCTCTCACCATAGATGCCTCTGGGAGCTGCAGGCTACACAGATTCAGGGTTCTCAGGGATTCTAGACAAGTGTAGTCTGGTGCTCTGCTCACACAATCTTTGCCCTTCAGGACCATGGAAGTTGCATGCCATGTGCTGGCCCAGGCACCCTGGAGGACCCTGGCAGTGGACTCGGGTGTTCTACCCATGCAGCCCTCACCCCAGAGGCCTAGGGGATGCAAGATGCACATTTACCCTCATACCCCCAGGATTCTGGGTAGTGCAGTCTTGAATTCTACAATACAGCCAAGCTACAGAGGTCTCTGTGAGCTGCAGGCTACTCAGGAACCCCTAGTGATTCTGAACAGTGTAGTATGGGATTCTGACCATTCAGCCCTCACTCCAGAAGCCTATGGAGGCTTCAAGTAGCACTTTAATCCTCATACACCCAACCAGGATTCTGGGCAGTGTAATCTAGTCTTCTACAATGCAGCCCCCACTCCCAGCAGGTCTCTAGAAATTGTAGGCTACACAGTCATTCAGGCATCCCTAGGGATTCTGGACAGTGTAGTCTGGTGTTCTGCTCATGCAGTATCACTACAGTGGATTCTGGGAGCTGCAAGCCCCCAAGGATCATGAGTATTATAGCCTGGTGCTATGTTCAACTGTACAGTGACTACTTAGAGCTCAGAACCCTCAGGAATTCTGAGTATTGTAGTCAGTTCTACTCAGTCAGCCCTGACCACAGAGGTCTCTGAGAGCTGTGGGCCATTGATTATTCTGGGTAGTGCAGTCCGTCCTACCTAAGTGGACTTCACCATCAAAGGTCTGGGATCTGTGTAGCACAAGCCTACCTAGACACCCCTGAGGAGTCTGTGTAGTGCAATACAAAGCTTGCCCCAGCAGTACTCAAAAGGAAGGTGTCTGGGAGTTGCAGGCCCCCAGGGATTCTGGGTAGTTTAGTGTTGCCTTCTGCCTCCATAGCCCTCACTGTGGAAGCCTCTGAAAGTTCCAGGCCACATGGACACGGGCACCTCCAAGAATTCTAGGTAGTATGGTTCAGCTCCCTACCCTGAAGCCCTCACTACTGCAGATCCTGGGAACTGTGATCCCCCCTGAAGAGTCTGGATAAGGTAGTCCAGTGTTTTGCCTACATGCCCCTACTGCAAGGGCCATGAGAACTGAAGGCCACATGCTTGCCTTGGTACTGAAGACCTCACTATGGAAGCCTCCTGGAATTGCAGGCAGAACATTCACCAGTGTGTCCCCAGGAATTGTAGGTAGTGTAATCTGACCTGCATAATGCAAGCTCTCACTTGGGAGGCCTCTGGGGGTTGCAGGCTGCATACTCACCTGGGAAACACACTTCACCAAGGATTCTGGATACTGCAGTTAAGTTCTCAGTCCAACAGTCCTCACAACAGAGGATCCTGAGAGCTGCTGACACCGAGAATTGTGGGTAATATAGTTCTGTTTTTCCTACTCACTGCAGAAAATTCTGAAGGTCAAATTCCCCCTTAGGATTGTGAGCAATGCAGTTCAATAGTTTGCCCACTCACCACAGAGGATTCTGGGAGCTGCAGTCCCTGATGGTTCTGGATAATGCAGTCTCGGATTTGCCTGCACAGTCCTGCTGAAGATCACAGGAGCTGAAGACCCCATGCTTTCCCTGGTACCCTAGAGATACTAGGTAGTGTGCTCTAACAATACAACTGTCACCACAGAAACCTCTGGGACTTACAGGGTTACAGGGTATGTAGGCATCCCCAGAAGTTCTGAGCATTGAAGTCTGGTATTCTGCCCTTGCAATTCTCACCCCAGAGGCTCCTGGGCAGAGCAGGCACCCAAAAGTAATTGGTAGCATAGTTTGATTTTTTGTCAATATAGCCTTCTCTGCAGAGGTCTCTGCAAGCTGCAGGTCCCCAAGAATTATGGGTACTACAGTTTGTCATTTGATCCATGCTGCCCTCACTTCAGAAGGCTCTGGTAACTGCAGTGATGATTCTGTAGTTACCCAGGATTCAGGGTAGTGCAATCCATCATAATCCTTGCCTCTCTCACCCTAGAGGGTCCTGAGAGCTATTTACTGCATTTTCATGAACCATTATTCTCAGACCCCAGTGAGACTCCAGGCACTGGGCCCTCCCTGGACCACCTTGAGGGGGCATTTGTGTCCTTAGACACTCAAGCCACACAAAATGCATTGACATACCATGATAATGAGCAGCCAAAGCCTCAACAAGAAATACTGTTGTTGTTGTGGGGCTGGGGATGTGGCTCAAGCCATAGCGCACTTGCCTGGCATGCGCTGGAGCACTAGGTTTGATCCTCAGCACCACACAAAAATAAATAAAGATGCTGTGCCCACTGAAAACTAAAAAACAAATATTAAAAAAAGAAATACTGGTGTAAAATAAGTTCTGCTAAAATATTACCTGAGAAAGTAAAGAACATGGCAGAACTTACTTTTCAGCACACAAAGCAGTGCACAGGAAGCTTCTTCCTCATGTTTTCCTCACATAGACCTCAGTCATCCTGAATCCACAGTATCCATGGGTAGGTGCCAAGGAGAAGGAAGCTCTGGTCCTCACCATAGATATATCCACCAGGTATCCCCAGGCCATGGTATCTTTCTAGGTGTGTCCCCAGGTTAAAAAAAAAAAAAACACTGGTTTACACCTTAGATAGAGCCCCTAGGAGTCCCTAGATGTGGCATCTCTCAGGTGGGTCCCCAGGAGAAGGAAGTTTGATTAGAGCACAGAACACAGCCCCCAAAAGCAATTGATCAGAGAAAGTGGCCCCCTGCTGGCCACTGTAGACAGTGCAGGATGCTGGGTGTTCACTGTTCAGAGCTGCACTCCCTTGTGCTAGGCACAGTGAAGCTCTAAAATTCATACTTTTGACTATTCCAGGTCATGATTTTGGAAATCAGAAAGAAAAAGAGCCTACTATCCTATATCTTGATCAGAATGAATGGAGATAGCAAGCAGCAAAATACATGGCCCACAGGCAAAATTTCATTGATTTCAGCAATCATGTAGAGGAAACAGTGAAATTTATAAACTGGAATAAGAAACATTTTAAAACATTAATATTTCAAATATAGACCCCCAAATTTGAAGTACTTTCATGTTAGTCTTAAAGTACAATCATTCTTTCAGAAAATCTTGAAATGTTTAGAAAGAAATCAAATGAAATATAAATAAATACAGATATACTTTGTTCAGGTCTCAATATAATTAAGATGAAATTATCTCAAACCTGACCTGAAGATTCAGTGCATTCCAGAAATTCCCAACAAACTGTTTTTAAACCTAGATTAGACAGCACTGACTGCAAAAGGATACACTTCAAGAAGCCACACACATGAAGAATGTACTAATATATATATGCTACAGCAGCATGGTTGAACCTTAAAAACATGATGCTCAGTGAAAGAAGCCAGATGTGAAAGGTCACATATTGTATGATTCCATTTATGTGAAATATTCAGAAGAGGCAAATTCATAGAGACAAAGTACATCAGTGCTTGCAGAGGCTATAGGGACAGGGAATGGGGATTGACTGCTTAATAATTATAGTTTGTTTTTAGAGTAATGAAAATGTTCTAGAACTAGATAGTGGTGATAGTTGCAAAACATTATGTATATACTCAATATCTCTAATGGTAAATTTTATGTTATATGTATCTTACTACAATAAAAAAGACATTAAAATAAAAAAAAGAAGCCACACATATGGATGCCAGAACCTACCAAATACTCTCTAGACTTGCATTTAAAATGGGAAACTGTAAAACTCTAGAAGATGTGCATGACCACATGTTTCATGATGAGGTTCTAAATACAGCACGCCCCAAAAAATCCATGAAAGCTGGGGATGTGGCTCAGTGGTTAAGCACACCTGAATTCAATCCCTGCGACCAAACAAACAATAACAACAACAAATCCTTGAAAGAAAAACCTGATAATGTGGACTGTATTAAACTGCTCTGTAAAAAAATCCATATTAAGGAAAAAAAAGACAAGTCAAAGACTGGGGGAAACATTGGAAAGTATATGTCTAAAACAAACTTGTGTAAAAAATATAGTAAGACACTCAACAATAACACAACATAATGGGTAAAGATCTGAACAAACAATGCACAAGAAAGATACAAGATGGCAAAGAACCATAGAAATGACTCTTAGTATCACCTATCATGAGGAAAGCACAAACTAAGACCCAAGGTGCACTGCACAACTACTAAGCTGCTAAGGTCTTTACTAAGTGCAGTATCAACCATGAGGATGATGAGCAGCCACAGGAACTCTTATGCATTGCTGGTATAGCACACAACAGCTCATCACTATCAAAAAAAACTGGCCATTTTCCACAAAGTTAGACATGGTGTCACCATATGGTCCTAAAAATATAGACAACTGCCTCAAAAATGTATATCTAGAAAACAGCAGGCAATTACATATAGTAGTTCTATTCACAATGCCCCAATACCTTAAGCAATCAGGATGTGCTTCAATGGGTGAACAAATAGCATAACTGCTATGAATCCATGCCATGGAGGCCCTGGTGTCTCTGAGCTCCCCCAGGTCTCTACTCTAGTCTGGACCCTGGACTGCCTTTACCATTGCACACCTCACAGAGGGAAAAGTGAATTCTGAATAGAAACACCTGTAAATGCAGCTGATAAACTCAGGCTCAGTATGCAGTTGCTGCCTATGGAAAGAAATTAAAAAGTTCTGGATGTGGGTGGTAAACTCAGAAAAATGCAAGCACAACAATCCAGGCCTGCATCTTTGTTGATAGGAGCTTCCTGGGGAACAACAGACAAACATGGAGGCAACTCTAGGATCCCCCACAGAACCACATCTAAGGGAGAACCTGGAGGTGGCTGCCATTAGGACCCCTGTGACCCATGTCTGATTAGCTTAGAGGACATGCTACAGCTTCATACCACCATCCCAATTTTAATTTCCTCTCTTTTCTCAGGTTGCAAATGCATCCTGAGCTTGGATTCTATTGATTGATTAGCTTGTTTAGTGTTGCAGAGAGCTGTGCCACTACCTATTCCTGATGCACAACCTCTGAAATTCACTGTTCTGGATATTCAACTTACATTTGCATATTTTAGCTAAAATAGAGCCCATCATCCCATGTTTTGGTCCATCAGAATCTTTATCTTTATACTCTAATCTTTATCTTTATATCCTACAGTTACCACCCAGTTAATCCCTATCAGTGGATAATTAGGTGAATGCTTTCATTAGGTTGGTGCACTGATGCAGGTTAATGCTCTCAGGATCCAGTCATTACACATCTAAATTTTCTCTCATTGACTCACATATGAGATTTTTTTTTAAAGGACAACTCATATCTAAACCACAATAGCTATGGATACCATAAGAACATGAAAGGACACATGGCAGCTATTATATTAGCCTTAGGTGCTACACTATGGATATCATATTAGTATTAAAGATCATAGGGATATACTATTTTGTTTTAGATGTTATAGTATATATATTTATTTGGATTAGAGACCATAGGGCAGCTATTATATTAGTTTTTGATGCCATGTTGTGAATATTATTTTAGTATTAGAGGCCATGGTGTTGACATTATATTAACATGGAAGCTGTTGTATTAGTGTTCAAGTCCACTCTACGAATACTATATTTGTATCAGAGGCCACATGTGGACACAATAGCATCAAAGGCTACTATGGATAATACATTAGCATTAGAGGCTGCACATGGACAACATTTTAGCATTATCACTCCACCATAACAGTATTATGACACTGCCATATCCAGGAAGGTGGCACATACTCTCCGGTGGTCATTAGGACCCAGCACAGAATGCTTCAATTCAGTGGTGGATGGGCACCCCCTGACATTCCTGAGAAATGGATGAAATTCAGTACTGTATCTAGATTACTCAAGGCCATGATTTTGGAAATTCAAACTAAAATGAAATCCAGTATTCTTGTTTTTTAAGAAATGGTGATTGAACAAGTTATTCAAACCATATTGAGTGAAATGAATGTAGACAAAAACAGAAACTCCTACAAAAATTAACTCATAATAGTCCATAACTAAAATGTGGTAAAACTAAAAGAAATCTGAAAAAAATAAGAAAATCTATGTGATCTTAGATTTAGTGATGGTAGTGTATATTTGTTTCTGGTATGAGGGGTTGAATGCAGGGCCTCACACATGCTACACAAACTTTCTAATACTGAGCTACTTCTCCAGTCCTTGATGATGAGTTTTAACTCACAATACCAAATACCAACTGACTGAAAAAAAATACCAATAACATGGACTTATAAAGTTCAATTTTTATGAAGTGCACTGTTGCAGGCCAACAATCCCAATTACTCAAAAGGCTGGGGCAGGAAGATTGCAAACTTGAGCCCAGCCTAGGAAATTTTTTAAAGGATGGGATATACCACTTGCCTAGTTTATGTGAGGCCTGGGGTTCAATCCCCAGCACTACACACACACACACACACACACACACACACACACAATTTTTTTCCTACTCTGTAAAACATGGCAAATAGTTATACAAAATTATGTTCAGCATCCCATATCATCAGGGAATCATAAATTAAAATGATAGTGAGGTAGTATGGCACAGCTATTATAACTGCTGAACTCTAAGAAACAGCAGTGCACCAACAGCTGCAGGATGTGAGATACCAACAGTCTCAGGCATTACTAGGAGAATATGTGGCATGGCCACTTTGGAAGATGATGTGCCAGTTCTTCCCAAAGCAAAAAAGTACAATTTATGACCCAACAGTGTCCCTCTAAATTACCTTCATTTAGAGAAATTCTTTGAAAAAGTATGTCAAAACAAAACTACCATGTAATTATGCATAGCAGCTCTATGATGCTGATCAGATCATAAATAAGAACGTCCTCCCATAGCTGAATGCATAACCAACACAGAATATAAAGGAATGAACTGCCACCCTACACAGAGACATAGATAAATCCTACCTGGTACACTGATAAGTAAAATAAGCCAGATTGAAGAGGCTACATGCTGTATGATTTACCTTTTATGAAATTCTAGAAAAGACCAAATTACAGAGGAAAAGTTGTGCAGGATGAGGCCCAGGAGCCTCACAGCATAAGAGTCTCCATCTACATGGAATTGGGGTGCACCACCCTTCCTGTGGTTTTTCTCATGACCATCCTCCATCCTGAAGCTGCCCTAGAGCCAACCAAAAGTCCTTATTAAAGCACAAGGCCCTCCTAGGCCCCCAGGAGATTCTACAGGATTTAGGAGCTCTGTGCAAATAACCAAGGTAAAAGAATCAATATGAGAACAAAAGATGCTCCTAACACCTCTGTCACTCAGAAAATATGAAGATTTTAGGAGTGCTGCACCAGGAACTGGGTGCAGAGGCTGAATGTGTATTTCTTTTTTTTCTTTTCTTTTCTTTTTTTTCTTTTTTTTTTTTTTTTTAGTTTTTGGAGGACATAACATCTTTCTTTGTATGTGGTGGTGAGGATCAAACCCAGGCCGCACGCATGCCAGGAGAGCAGGCTACCGCTTGAGCCACATCCCCAGCCCTGAATGTGTATTTCTTATTATGTCAAAGCCCATAATCTGGAGCAATAATAAATTCATTGCTCATAATGAAACAATGAATTAATTATATGGAAGAAACTGGGAGCTAGATGGGGTGAGAAATTATGATAAACGAGGGGTGAAGGCAGAGGGATCTATGTCATAACGGGTCAGAATCCACTGACTGCAGATCAGTATAAATTCACATTTTGCTTAAAACATTCACAGATGGTTCCACATAAACATACTTATAACTAGGGGATATGAAAAGATTAGAATACATATACACTTCTTTGCATTGTCAGTTGTGTGGATCAAGATGCAAGATGAAATTTGTTTTATAGACTTTTTTAAAGACCTTTATTTTATTCTTTTATTTTTATGTGGTGCTGAGGATCAAACCCAGTGCCTCACACATGCCAGATGAGTGCTCTACCACTGAGCCCCAGCCCCTGCCAGATGAAAGATTTTAATATCACTCTCTAATCAAAGGAGCCAGGACTCTTTGAAGAAATGGCTGATTCTAAGAGTAAGACAGTAAATATATAAGTCAGGGTAATTTAAATATAAAAAAGAAAAAACTTTGGGACAAAACCAGAAAATATGTTAAAGGACAACGGGAGATAATGGAAAGATCTCCAATGGAAAGAATTCCCAATGGTTAAAGTAGGGATGAATTGAGCAGCAAAGCATTATTTAAAAGGGGGGGGGGGAGGAGAACAAAAAACAGCTTAAGGAAACTATCCAGATGACTGGTATAAATAAATGACTGAATACACAAACAAATGAGGTTGAGTAGAAACCTCTTGTGCAGAAGAATTCCATATAATTGAGAGACACACAGCCATCAAGGAGGTAGAGCTAACTCTCTAATCCCTAAGCATGGGCTCTGCATTATGACTTCCTCCAGAAGAACAGACAAAGTGGACATGCAAAAAAAGTAACTTCACTGTAAGAAACCTGAAAGACCCTTCCTCAAGCAGGTGAGCACAATCAATACTAACATTTCACCTTGAGGGCATGAGATGATAGAGCTGCTTTTCATCTCAGTGACCAGCTTCCCCCAGTCCAATAGCCCCAGGCTAAATATGAGAAACACAAGGAAACCTGAAAGGCACTGCCTCAGCCAGGTGACCACAGTCAATACTAATATGACAATAAGGACAAGAGATGACAGAGCAGCTCTTCACCTCTGTGACCTGCCTCCCCCAGACCCACAGCCCCAGTTTAAATATGAAAAAAAGGAAAATTCAAAAAAATTATAAAAAATACCTGACAAGGCGTCCTCAATGCTCTCAAGGTCATCAGAACAAGGAAGTTCATAGAAACTGTCACCCCAAGAGAAGTCTATGGAGACATGATGACTGGATGTCATGTTGGCTCCTAGATGGGATCCTAGAACAGGAAGACACAGAACTGAGAATCCAAAGGATATGTGACTTCAGTTAATGGTAACATTCCAGTATTTTTTCTTCATGACAAATGGTCTAAGATGTTAACACTTTTAGAGACAGCTCACCTAAGTCATAACAAGGTAAGAAACCAGGTTGAGGCTACCTGGGAAATCTCTGCACTTTCTTTTCAATTTCTGTATAAGGATAAAACTAAGCCTGGCATGGTGGCACATGCCTGTAATCTCAGCATCTTGGGAGGCTGAGGCAGGAGGATTTTGAGTTCAAAACCAGCCTCAGCAACTTACTGAGGCCTTAAGTAACTCTGTGAGACCCTGCCTCTAAATAACATATAAAAAAGGGCTGAGGATGTGGCTCAATGATTAAGTGCCCCTGGATTCAATCCCCAGTACCCCCACACCAAAAAAAAAAAAAAACATTAAACTACTTTAAAGTAAAACCTTAGGACATGGTTATATTTTCTCAAACACTTACTTGTTTAATTATTCATACAGTTAATTACTGGTAACTGACACTCTTAGCTAGTTCTGTATTTTATTATGAACATTCATAACACAAAAATCAAATAGTTCAAACTAATATAAAATTCAAAGTATGTGTTTCTTTTACATATTTCATGTTGAAGTAATAACATAAGTAAACTCCTTATATTTTTATGCTGTCACTTGGTTCTAGGTTTGCCTTCTTAAAACTTGATCACTAGAGGAGAAAAAAAAATGACATTTTAGAGATTCTATTTCAACTCCTGGTTTAACTTTCCCGAAAGAGTGACTTTATATTTTAAAAAGTCCTAATGCAAATTGACTCACTGTGACTGAATCATTTATCCCAAAGAATCCTTGTCTCTATTTTATTTCTATGCATACCTTTTTAGCAGCAATATAATCAAATATTTGTGACTAGGACAAATAGTCAAAGAAATAGTCATCTCCTCCAAGAACTCTGCAGGAAGTGGTGAGCCAAGAGAAGCAGAGGTGTCAGCTTGGTCCAGAAATTATATTAGATGCTGCTGTGCTGTGAGAAAACACTCTACCTTTTAGAAATCACAAGGAGCTATGGATGCCCACACTCTTGTATGAGTCTAAATCTAGTTGAACTTCTAAGTAATTTTATTGTCACTAGCTCATCATGAAGCTAATGACAACTAAAGGATCTATGGGGCTGGAGATGTAGAAAGATTTCCTAGCATGCAGGAAGCCCTAGGACCAACCCCCAGAACCACCAAAAAAAAAAAAAAAGAATTTGTGTCTTCTTTTTATAATCAAATAGAAAATGAATAATCACTCCTCTTAAGGAAACATGTTGGACCTAAAACACTTGAGACTCTCAGAATCAAAATACTCTCCTTACAGTGAATTGCATAGCTAGATCACCATAAACAGTGGTGTCACATCATAAACCATATTCACATTAAGCATACCATCAAAAAACAACAAAAAGGCTTTATTGACTGTTGATAAGAAAAATGAACATAATCTAGCTTAGAAAATTATTAACACATTGGAAACATATGATACTGATATCAAAATCCTCCAGGACAAGCCAGGCACTTTGACTCATGCCTGTCATCTCGGCTATTTGGGAGGATAAAGCAGAAGGATCACAAATTTGAGGCTGACATTAGCAATACAGCTAGACCCTGTCTCAAAATGAAATTATAACAAAGACTGGGGACATATGTAGTTCAGTGCTTACATAGCACAAGCAAGGACCTGGGTTTAATCCCCAGGGCCCCCCCAAAAAAATTCTCCAGGTGAGACATCTGACAACTATGGCAGGTACAGAACAAGGCAGAAGCCATTATGTCAGCCTCCTCAAAATGATTAAAGTAAACCTGCACTTTGTTCAGCTCACAATACTAACATGTCTGATTTCTGCTTCTAATAATTCAAATGCAACCATTTAAATATGATCAAAAGTGCATGTACTTTTCTAATGAATCCAACAAATATGAGAGAGGTACTCAACTGCATTCTGAAAGCCACCTTATAAGCACATAGGGGCACCAACATTAGGATAAAATGTAATCATGGCATTTCCTACACGAATAACCCTAAATACTAATAAATACATAATTTCAAAAGAAAGACAAATTTCTGAAATCAAAAGCAAATTGATACATTTTAAATGATATTTTGAACAGAGGCAAAACTCTTAAAGAGTTCTCCCACAAGAATTCCTGACAACATAAAGTATCATGCTCATTAGAAGGTCCATCCCTTTGTATGCAAGGAATAAGAGAACTTTCTGATGAATGTAGAACTTTAATAGGACATATGGAAATGTTTTCTAAATTTGAAAAGAAGAAAATATGTTTTTTAAAAGCTTATTTTGAGTAAATGTATCTGAATTACAAAAAAGCAGCTACTGACTTGTCTCTTACATTTTGTAATGATTTGCATCTCAGGAGATTTCATCTATAGTGGTTTTAAATATCATGAAATATCAATAGTTAATATTAAAAATATCATCATCCCTCTTCTCTTTTAAAACTGATTTGAAATTTTCTTAGAATAATTTCATATGAATTTGGAAGAGGCACTTTGGTATATGTGTATATGTGTAAATACATGATCTCTTTTAAAATTTTTTCTTCACTTTTAGTTGTAGTTCAACCCAATACCTTTGTTTTATTTACTTATTTTCATGTGGTTCCAAGGATCAAATCCATGGCCTCGCACGTGCTAGTCGAGTGCTCTACTGCTGAGTCACAACCGCAGCCCCAATACATGATCTTTTGAAACTATACCTCTCATGCTTGAGTCCTGTCAAAGACATCTTCTGAGTGTGTGGTGCTGGGATGGACTCCATGGCCTCTCACATGCCAGGCAAGTGCTCTGCCACTGAGCTGCACACCCAGTCTCAAACATGTCTTAATAAATGGAAATTAATTAAAATCATTTGATTATGAGCATTTCCAAACAAGACAATTCTCTCAAACAAAACAACTGTCTCAATCAAAAACAAAGTAAACTAAATTTTTTAAATATTCCTTATTGGTGTAATCAAATAGAAAATGAATGAAAAAAATAGAAGTTCACAGAATTAAAAATCCTATATAGGACTAGAGTTGAGGCACAAAGGCAGAGCATTTGCCTGGCATGTGTTAGGCCCTGGGTTCAATCCTCAGCACCACATATAAATAAACAAAATAAATAAATAAAATAAAAAGATCCACTGACAACTAAAAAAAATTTAAAAATTCTGTAGAAAATTGAAACAATATTAATTAAAAATTGAATAGGAAAAACCTATTACACAGAACTGAAGGCCATGGGGAATTACATAGCAAAATAACTCTAAAATAAGAAAAAATAATGAATCAATTAGCATAAAAAAGCTTGGACTGATACTTAGAGTTCTCCCACTGGATGGGATCCTGGGATCATCAGGACTCAAGGCTGGCTGTCATCTGCCCTTTAACAAATTCTGATTTTATTTCAAATGTTCATGATCTATAGAGAATAAAAGAGAGAGAAAGGTGACTTTTCTAAATTTATTTTATGGTATGTCAAATTTTGATAATAGTCAAGATAATTCATCCAATGCAGGATGTCAGTGTTTATACAACAGATGTTATTTGTGCACCATTACGAATATATTGCCAATTAGCACAGAAGCCAGGGAGCTGCTCATCCTAGACTAGCAGGGGAAGAGTCTGGAGGAGGGGCAAGGAAGGTCAGGAGGGGGGGCTGGAAAATAAGTGGGGTCTGGAGAAGAGGCAGGGTTTTAAAGAGGAGGGTTGGGCTGGGGTTATGGCTCAGTGGTAGAGCACTTGCCTAGCATGTGTGAGGCACTGGGTTCAAACCTTAGCACCACATACAAACAAATAAACAAAATAAAGGCATTGTGTCCATGTGCAACAACAACAAAAAAAAATTAAAAGAGGAGGGGTGAGGTCTGGAGGAGGGGCAGGACAGGAAGAAGAGAAAGATCTGGAGGAGAGACAGGGTCTGAAGGAGGGGGAGAATGAGTCACAAGGGGGCAGGGCTTCACAGAGGGGTGGGACCTGGGGAAGGGACAGGCCCTGGAACATGAGTAGGACCTAGAGAAGAGGCAGGGTAGGAAGGAGGGGAAGGCCTTAGCAAGAGGGTCCTGGAGGGGTGGCTTCTTGCTAATTAAACTCTCCACCAAAAGAAAAATGTGTGGCTGTTGTAGCTCAGTGGTAGAGCGCTTGCCTAGCATGTGTGAAGCATTGGTTTTGATCCTCACCACCACATAAAATTAAATAAATAAAATAAATATATTGTGCCTTTCTACAACTAAAAAAAAAGTTGAAAAAAAAAACTAAGCAGAGATTAAGGAAAAAGAAAAATGTGGTTCATGAGTTTGATTCCACAAAAAACATGAGATGTATTTTTAATAAATTCTGGCTTTGTTAGAAGTAATATATTTAAACTTAAGCAGCTCAAAAGGCTGAGGCAGAAGGATCTCAACTTCAAAACCAGCCTCAGCAAAAGCAAAGCATGAAGCACCTCAGTAAAACCCTATCTCTATAATACAAAATAGGGCTGGAGATATGGCTCAGTGGTCACATGCAACAACAACAACAACAAAAAAAGATAAGTACTGAGTTCAATCCTCAATACTCAAAAATAAAAATTAAATTTTTAAAAAACAATAACATAGTGGGCTGTTAACATATGTACTTTTCAATATATTTTCCTACTATTTTAACATTGCAAGAAAAAGCAAACCATTTAAACACTAAGGAAAACAAGGAAGTGGACTGGGGTCCACTTCCCTTAGGCTGTACATTCCTCCCTCCCTACACATTCCTCCTTCCTCCCTGCCAGGTTCCCTAGAAACCACCCTGGGTCACTATGTTAAGATGAGGAGGGTCACAGCCTAAGGAAGGGTCACTGCTGCACAGGGAGCCAGGATGAAATTGTGAAGGAGAGAGTGGGGCTGACAGCCAAGGCTGTCCTCAGCTCTCAGGTCCAGGACAGGGTTTGCTCCTCATGCTTCCCACCATCTCCTCACCAGCTGCCAGAGCTGCCAGAAGCTTCTGAGCCATCTCTCTGAGGCTGCTCTGAGGAAAAGGGAATCACAGGTGTCCCTAGAGACATGACCCATGAGGGTCCCCATGCTATACATCTCCTCAGGCTGCTCTGAGCAGAAAACCCCAGGCTTCTCTAAAAATATAACCCATGAGGGTCCCCAAGCCAGGCATCTCCCCCAGGCTACTCAGAGGAGAAGGGAACCCCAGGCATCCAAAGAGACATAAACCAGAGGGTCCACACACCAGGCATCTCCCTCAGGCCACTCTGAGGAGAAGAAAACCCAGGGCCTACATAGAGTTGCGACCCACAAGGCTCCCCACATCTGGCATCTCCCTCAGGCCAATGTGAGGAGAAGGAAGACCCAGGCATCCCTAAGACGTGACTCACAAAAGTCCCTAAGCCAAGAGTCCGTGCTGAGGCTGCTCTGAGGAGAAGGGAGCTCTGTGAGCCCCTGGAGGCATGACCCACGAGAGTCCCCAACCTGGGTCTCTCTGAATCTGCTCTGAGAAGGGAGCTCTGCCCCTCCATGTGGAGTGACCCAACACTCCCAGGAATAGGGCTCTCCCGGGTTGGTCCTGAGGGGGAAGCAGGCTCCTCACTTTCAAAAAGGTGGCATTAAAGATGGCGGTGAGGCCCCACCCCTGATTGATGATGCCTCCTTTGGCCAAGCACAGCAACCCTGGCAACCGCCCCAGGCAGCTCTGAGGAGAAGGGAACCCAGGGCTACTAAGAGACTTGACCCACGAGGCTCCCCAGGCCTGGCATATCCCTCAGGCTGCAGTAAGGACGAGGCTGTCCCGCAGTGTCCCTAGAATGTGACCCACGAGGGTCCCCAAACCAGGCGTCTCCTTCAGGCTGCTCTGAGGAGAATGGAACCCCAGGCATCCCTAGAGACACGACTCACAAAAGAAACGAAGCCAAGAGTCCACTGAGACTGCTCTGAAGAGAAGGGAGTTCCGTGAGTCCCTGGAGGCATGACCCATGACAGTCCCCAACCTGGGGACTCAATCTGCTCTGAGAAAGGAGCCCTGGCCCTCCCTGTGGAGTGACCCAACACTCCAAGGACTGGGGCTCTCCTGGATTGGTCCTGAGGGGGAAGCCGCCCCTCACTCTCAAGGAGGCGGCCTTAAAGATGGCGCTGAGGCCCCGCCCCTGGTTGGCCAAGCCCCCTTCCGCCTCGCACAGCAACCCTGGCGCACAGCAACCCTGGCGTTTTGCCCCAGGCCGCTCTGAGGAGAAGGGAACCCCCAGCCTAATTAGATACATGACCCACGAGGCTCCCCAGGCCTGGCATCTCCTTCAGGCTGCTATAAGGATGAGGGCGCCCCCCAGTGTCCCTAGATTATGACCCAAAATGGTCCCCACACCAGGCACCTACCTCAGGCTGCTCTGAGGAGAACAGAACCCCGGGCGTCCCTAGAGACAAGACCCAAGAGGGTGCCCACACCAGGCATCTCCCTCAGGCCACTCTGAGTTAAAGGGAGCCCCAGGCACCCCTAGAGACATGGCCCACAAGGGTCCCCACACCAAGTGTCTCTCTCAGGCTGCTGAGGAGAAGGGAACCCCAGGCATACCTAGAGACACGACTCACGAAAGTCCCTAAGCCAAGAATCAACACTGAGGCTGCTCTGAGGAGAAGGGAGCTCCGTGAGCCCCTGGAGGCATGACCCACGAGAGTCTGCAACCTGAGTGTCTCTCACAATCTGCTCTGAGAAGGGAGCTCTGCCACTCCCTGTGGAGTGACCCAACACTCTGAGGACTGGGGCTCTCCGGGGTTGGTCCTGAGGGGGAAGTCAGCTCCTCACTCTCAAGGAGGCAGCATTAAAGATGGCAGCAAGGCCCTGCCCCTTATTGACCACACCCCTTTGGCCATGCGCTGTGCAGGAGCTCCTCCCAGCTCAGAGGTGGGGCCTCTCCTGGCTCCCTGGTGAATGTCAGCACCTTCTTCCACCCTCAGCAGTTAATGAATAAAATATGTTCCCACTGCTCTAATTAGGTCTGGCTGTGGCACCTGAGTAGTGGAACCTCAGAAGAGGAGAAATGGAGTCCAGAAGACCCCCTCACTGCACTCCACCAGGCCAACTGCTGCAGCAGCCTGAGACAGGCAGGCAGAGGCACAAAGGGAGGCAGCTACAGGGAGTCTAGACCCTCAGCCCAAGGGCAGAGGCCAGAAATAGACCACCTCAGAGGTTTCTGGGACGTGTAGTCTTTGAGACAGAGTGACTTAGCCAGGGACTGCTCCAATTCAGAATCAGGGGTTTTAAGAAAATCTGTTAATTCCCAGCCCAGGGTGACCACTGTAGGAGGGTAGAAGAACCTGAGCTCAGACCAAATTCCCAGTAGCCTATGAGCATTCTAGATCATTCAGTCTGTCTTGCCTGTCCAGCTCTCACCATGGATGCCTCTGGGAGCTTCAGGCTACACAGATTCAGGGTTCTCAGGGTTTCTGGACAGTGTAGTCTGGTGCTCTGCTCACACAGTCTTTGCCCTTCGGGACCATGGAAGCTGTGTGCCATGTGCTGACCCAGACACCTGAAGAACCCTGGCAGTGGACTCTGGTGTTCTACCCATGCATCCCTCACCCCAGAGGCCTAGGGGTTGCAAGTAGCACATTCACCCTCATACCATCAGGATTCTGGGTAGTGCAGTCTTGTATTCCACATTGCAGGCCAGCTGCAGAGGTCTCTGTGAGCTGCAGGCTACTTAGGCACCCCTAGTGATTCTGAACAGTGTAGCCTGGCATTCTGGCCACTCAGCCCTCACTTCAGAGGTCTATGGGGCTTCAAGTAGCACATTCAATCTCATACTCCCAACCAGGATTCTGGGTAGTGTAATCCAGTCTTCTACAATGCAGCCCCCATTGCAGAGGTCTCTAGAAATTGCAGGCTACACAGTCACTCAGGCATCCCTAGGGATTCTAGACAGTGTATTCTGGTGTTCTGCCCATGCAGCATCACTACAGTGGATTCTGGGAGCTGCAACCCCCCAAGGATCCTGGGTATTATAGCCTGGTGCTATGTTCAACTGTACAGTGACTACTTAGAGCTCGGAGCCTCCAGGAATTCTGAGTATTGTAGTCAGTTCTACTCAGTCAGCTCTGACAGCAGAGGTCTCTGAGAGCTGTGGGCCATGATTATTCTGGGTAGTGCAGTCCATCCTACCTAAGTGGACTTCACCCCCATCACAGCTCTGGGATCTGTGTAGCACAAGCCTACCTAGACACCCCTGAGGAGTCTGTGTAGTGCAATACAAAGTTTGCCCCTGCGGTACTCAAAAGGAAGGTGTCTGGGAGTTGCAGGCCCCCAGGGATTCTGGGTAGTATAGTATTGCCCTCTACCTCCATAGCCCTCACTGTGGAAGCCTCTGAGAGTTCCAGGCCACATGGACACGGGGCACCTCCAAGAATTCTAGGTAGTGTAGTTCAGCTCCCTACCCTGCAGTCCTCACTATTGCAGATCCTGGGAACTGTGATCCCCGCTGAGGATTCTGGATAAGGTAGTCCAGTGTTTTGCCTACATGCCCCTACTGCAAGGGCAATGAGAACTGAAGGCCACATGCTTGTCTTGGTATTTAAGACCTCACTGTGGAAGCCTCCTGGAATTATAGGCAGCACATTAACCAGTGTGTCCCCAGGAATTGTAGGTAGTGTAGTCTGACCTGCATAATGCACAGCTCTCACTTGGGAGGCCTCAGGGAGTTGCAAGCTGCATACTATCAGGCAAAACACCCCACCAAGGATTCTGGATACTATAGTTAAGCTCTCAGCCCTCACAACAGAGAATCCTGAGAGCTACTGGCACCGAGATTTGTGGGTAATTTAGTCCTGTATTTTTCCTACTCACTGCAGATAATTCTGAAACTAAAGTTCCCCCTTAGGATTGTGGGTAATGCAGTTCAGTGGTTTGCCCACTCACCACAGAAGATTCTGGAAGCTGCAGTCCCTGAGGATTCTGGATAATGCAGTCTAGTGTTTGCCCTGCACAGTCCTGCTGAGGATCACAGGAGCTGAAGACCCCATGCTTTCCCTGGGACCCTGGAGATTCTAGGAAGTGAGCTCTACCAACAAAACCATCACCACCAAATTCCCTGGGACTTACAGGGTTACAGGGTATGTAGGCATCCCCAGAAGTTCTGAGCATTGAAGTCTGGTATTCTGCCCTTGCAATTCTCACCCCCAGAGGCTCCTGGGCAGAGCAGGCACCCAAAAGTAATTGGCAGCATAGTTTGATTTTTTGTCAGTACAGCCCTCTCTGCAGAGGTCTCTGCAAGTTGCAGGTCCCCAAGAATTATGGGTAGCACAGTCTGTCATTTGACCATGCTGCCCTCCCTGCAGAAGGCTCTGGTAACTGCAATGAGGATTCTACAGTTACCCAGGATTCTGAGTAGTGCGCTCCATCAGAATTTTTGCATCTCTCACCCTAGAGGCTCCTGAGAGCTTCTTGCTGCATTTTCATGAGCCCTTATCCTCAGGCCCCAATGAGACTCCAGGCACTGGGCCCTCCCTGCACCATCTTGAGGGGGCATTTGTGTCCTCAGACACTCAAGCCACACAAAATACATTGACATACCATGATAATGAGCAGCCAAAGCCTCAGTAAGAAATACTGTTGTAAAATAAGTTCTGCTAAAATATTACCTGAGAAAGTAAAGAACATGGCAGAACTTACTTCTCAGCCCACCAAGCAATGCACAGGAAGCTTCTTCCTCATGTTTTCCTCACATGGACCTCAGTCATCCTGAATCCACAGTGGAGTATCCATGGGTAGGTGCCAAGGAGAAGGAAGCTCTGGTCCTCACCGTAGACATATCCACCAGGCATCCCCAGTCCATGGTATCTTTCCACGTGTCTCCCCAGTATTAACAAAAAAGAAAAAAAAACATCTGGTCTACACCTTAGATAGAGCCTCTAGGAGTCCCTAGATGTGGCATCTCTCAGGTGGGTCCCCAGGAGAAGGAAGTTTGATTAGGGCACAGAACACAGCCCCCAAAAGCAGTTGATCAGAGAAAGTTGTTCTGAGTGCCCCCTGCTGGCCACTGTGGGCAGTGAAGGATGCTGGGTGTTCACTGTTCAGAGCTGCACCCCCTTGTGCTAGGCACAGTGAAGCTCTTAAATTGATAGTTCTGACTATTCCAGGTCATGATTTTGGAAATAGAAAAGAAATAGAGCCTACCTCCTATGTCTTGATCAGAATGGATGGAGATAGCAAGCAGCAAAGTACATGGCCCATAGACAAAATTTCATTGATTTCCTATATTTCAGCCATCATGTAGGGAAAACAGTAAAATTTATAAACTGAAATAAGAAACATTTTAAAGCATTAATATTTAAAATAGAGACCCCAAATTTGAAGTACTTACATGTAAGTATTAAAGTACAATCATATTTCAGAAAATCTTGAAATGTTTATAAAGAAATCAAATGAAATATAAATAAATACAGAGATAGTCTTTGTTCAGGTCTCAATACAATTAAGATGAAACTACCTCAAACCTGATCTGAAGATTCAGTGCATTCCAGAAATTCCCAACACACTCTTTTTAAACCTAGACTAGACATCACTGACTTCAAAAGGACACACACTTCAAGAAGCCACACATATGGATGCCAGAACCTATCAAAATACTCTCTAGATTTGCATTTAAAATGGGAAACTGTAAAACTCTAGAAGATGTGCATGATCAAATGTTTCACGATGAGGTTCTAAATATAACCCACCTCCAAAATCCACGAAAGCTATGGATGTGGCTCAGTGGTTAAGCACCCTGAGTTCAATCCCTGCTATCAAACAAACAAACAATAACAAGAAATCCATGAAAGAAAAACCTGATAATGTGGACTGTATTAAATTCCTCTGTAAAAAATCATATTAAGGAAATAAAAAGACAAATCAAAGACTGGGGGAATCTTTGGAAAGTATATGTCTAAAACAAACTTGTGTACAAAATATAGTGAGACTCAACAATAAGACAACATAATGGGTAAAGATCTGAACAGACAACTCACAAGAAAGATACAAGATGGTAAAGAAGCATAGAAATGATTCTTAGTTTCACCTGTCATGAGGAAAGCACAAACTAAGACCCCAAGTGCACTGCACACCTACCGAGCTGCTAAGGTCTTTAGTAAGTGTAGTATCAACCATGAGGATGATGAACAGCCACAGGCACTCTTGTGCACTGCTGGAAGAGCACAAAACAGTTCAACACTATCAAAAAACTGGGCATTTTCCCCAAAGTTAGACATGGTGTCACCATATGGTCCTAAAAATATAGAAAACTGCCTCAAAAATGTATACCGAGATAACAGCACACCGTTACATATAGTAGTTCTATTCACAATGCCCCAATACCTTAAGCAATCAGGATGTGCTTCAATGGGTGAACAAATAGCATAACTGCTATGAATCCATGCCATGGAGACCCTGGTGTCTCTGAGCTCCCCCAGATCTCTACTCTGGACTTCCTTTACCTTTGCATACCTCACAGAGGGAAAAGTGAATTCTGAACAGAAACACCTGTATATGCAGCTGATAAACTCAGGCTCAGTATGCAGTTGCTGCCTATGGAAAGAGATTAAAAAGTTCTGGATGAGGGTGGTAAACTCAGAAAAATGCAAGCACAACAACCCAGGCCTGCATCTTTGTTGATAGGAGCTTCCTGGGGAACAACAGACAAACATGGAGGCAACTCCAGGATCCCCCACAGAACCACATCTAGGGGAGAACCTGGAGGTGGCTGCCATTAGGGCCCCTATGTCTCACCTCTGATTAGCTTAGAGGACATTATGCTACAGCTTCATACCTCCATCCCAACTTTTAATTTCATCTCTTTCCCAGGTTGCAAATGCATCCTGAGCTTGGATTCTGTTGATTGATTAGCTTGTTTAATGTTGCAAAGAGAGCTACTCCACTACCTATTCCTGATGCACAACCTCTGAAATTCACTGTTCTGGTTATTCAACATACATTTGCATATTTTAGCTAAAATAGAGCCCATCATCCCATGTTTTGATCTAAAAGGATGCTTTAGCAGTTGTTGGGGTTTGCACACTCTGCCATCTGAGCAACTTTCTCTGTGTCCAGAGGTTGCAGAGGTGTTATCTGTTGTTCCAATTAACTTTTCCCTTCATTTTCATTGAGCCATAGTGGCCCTGAGGTTAGCAACTGTAGCTCCAACCCACCGGAATCCTGCAGGTCTCCTCTGGGTGAGCAGAGTGTCCCTGCCTACAGGGGACTGGTGGCAGCTCTGTGGGAGTGGAGCAGAATAGGTGAGCGCCTCCTCGGGCTGGGGAGCCTGGAGGAGAAAGGGCAGAGCCGTGGTGCGCTGATGCCAGGCCCAGTTTCCACTGCAGGATAAACCAAGCACCTTTCAGAAACCTACAACCTGGCTTCTGTCCGCAGGTACCTCCTATGGGTGACACAAACAGAGGACCTTTTTGGCAGCAGAGCGTGGAGACCCGGAACCCCTGAAGCCACACCTGGGAAAGGCTAGTGCCCTCCAGGCTCTATAAAGTCAATCCAGGGCGCTGGAGTGGGAGAAAGGCCTGCATTCCAGGTCGTGATTTCTGAGTTCTAATTCCGCTGCACCCTGGCCCAAGCCTGCATGGTTTGGCTATGTGACTTAACAACTCTGAGCTGTAGTTTCCCACCTGCGCCAGGCAGTGGCAGTGCTGTCCTGGTTCCCACCAGATGGGCAGTGAGGAGCTGGTGCTTTCAGGGTTGGTAAGCACTCTGGTGCTCTAGCACCGCCACCCTCTGTGCATGGATCCTGCTCCCCTCTCCATAGCTCTGTATTCAGCTTGTACTCACGCTTCAAGTCACTGCATCCATAATGTAATTCCACATAGGTACTTGCCCATACTTCAATGTACCCCACATTGTTTGGAGAACCATGCAGTAAATGCCCTCACTTGTGGGGCTGAGGTGTGGCTCGGTGACTGAACGCTTGCTTCATATATGTGAGGCCCTGGGTTCAATCCTCAGCACCACATAAAAAGAAAATAAAAATTAAAAATTAAAACTAAATGCCCTCATTTGCTATTCCCCCTTTCAAGACTTAAACCTTTCTGGCTGGGGATGTGGCTCAAGCAGTAGCGCGCTCGCCTGGCATGCGTGCTGCCCAGGTTCGATCCTCAGCACCACATACCAACGAAGATGTTGTGTCCACCGAGAACTAAAAAATAAATATTAAAAGTTTTCTCTCTCTCTCTCTCTCTCTCTCTCTCTCCTCTCTCTTAAAAAAATAGAACATTATTTAAAAAAAAAAAAGACTTAAACCTTTCTTTCAAGCTTTGGATCTGAGATTTCTCAGTGTCCGATGCAAGTGGGTTTGGTTTTTCCTTCATCTAAGACTGGGCCCTGCAATATGGTGGGGCCAGAAGCTGATAGGCATGATGTGGTGTTTACACATGATATTGAGGCTGAGACAAAGTTATGTCTAGGAATAGTGACTGAGCCTATGTAAGGAGTTTTGAGAACTGCTGAGTAAACACCCAGGCCCTGCCTTTCTGATCTTGAGTCTGAATTATACCAATTAACAGGTGGAATGGGAGCTATTTCTACATAGCATACATGAAAGCAATTTACAGGAGAAAGGCAGAAAGGAAGACTGCAGAAGGGATCTTACACTTGGCTGGGCTCTGGGCACTACTCTGACCTGTGGCACTTCCACATGGGGCAATAAGCCCTGCCTCCTTACTGCCAGGAGGCTCCCTGTCCTACAGACACCAGGTTGTCCTCATCTTGGACACAAGAGTTTTCCACCAAGGCCTTCTGGATTTCAGCAGAAGTTCAGTGTCTAAGCCCAATGGATGCTACTGCAAAGAGCAGGCAGCTGCAAAAGGGGGATGTGAAAGGCTGGCCAAGGGGAAGAAAATGCAGGTTTGCCCTTGCACAGAAATGGGCTTTCAGTGAAATAGGCTTTCAGTGGACACACTTTGTGCAATAAAGTGGCTAACTCTGAGATAAACAAGATTGATAAGAATTTAGCCAAACTAACCAAAATGAAAAGAGAGAAGATTTACATAAATAAAATTAGAGATGAAAAAGGGGAAATCACAGACATTACAGAAATTCAGCAGAACATTAGGGACTATATTGAAAACTTATATTCCAATAAATTGGAAAACCTAGAAGAAATAGACACATACAACCTGCTAAAACTGAATCAAGAGGACATAGAAAACCTAAACAGACCAATAACTAGGAATGATATATAGAAACCATAAAAAATGCCTTCCAAAAAATAAAACCCTGGGACCAGATGGATTCTCAGCTGAATTCTATTAGACTTTTAAAGAAGAACTAAAGCCAATACTCCTCAAATTAATCCATGAAATAGAAAAGAATGGAGCACTTCCAAATTCATTCTATGAAGCTAGTATCAGTCTCATATCAAAACCAGATAAGGACACATCAAGTAAAGAACACTGCAGACCACTATCATTGATGAACTTAAATTTTTAAAAAATATACCTAATAAAATATTAGCAAATCATGTTCAACAACATACTAAGAAGATTGTACATCATGATCAACTAGAAGATTGTACATCATGATCAACTTGGTCTTATACCAGAGATGCAAGGATGGTTTAATATACACAGATCAATAAATGTAATTCATCACATAAGTATAATTAAGGGCAAATATCATTTAGTCATCTTGATAGGTACACAGAAAGCCTTTGATAAAATTAAGCACAAAATTTGACAAAATAAAAGTAATGAAGAAACTAGGGATAGAAGGAACCTACCTCAATACCCTAAAGGGTATATATGAAAACACCTAAAGCCAACCCCACAGTAAACAGGAGAAAACTGAAAGCATTTCCTTTAAAATCAATAACAAGACAAAGATGTCCACTCTCACCACTCCTGTTTAATATAATTCCAGGCAGAACAATTATGCAAGAGAAGGAAATAAAGGGATTAAAAGTAGGAAAGAAAGGAGTCAAATTATCACTGTTGGCAGATGATTTGGTCCTATACTTAGAATATCAAAAAAACACCACCAAAAGACTATCAGGGCTAATAAGTAAGTTTGCCAAAGTAGCAAGTTACAGAATCAACATAAAAAATCAGTAGCTTTCCTATACATCAATAATTAATCTGCAGAGAAAGTAATAAAGAAAACTATTCCATTCTCAATAGTCTCAAAGAAAATAAAATACCTGGGAATAAATCTAACCAAGGAGGTGAAAGATCTCTACAATGAAATCTATAGAAGATAGAATAAAGAAATTGAAGATGACTCAAGAAGATGTAAATACCTCCCATGTTCATGGACACAAATGTGAGCTTTCAGGGCTGGGGATGTGGCTCAAGCGGTAGCGCGCTCACCTGGCATGTGTGCGGCCCGGGTTTGATCCTCAGCACCACATACAAACAAAGATATTGTGTCCGCCGATAACTAAAAAATAAATATTAAAAAAAATGTGAGCTTTCAAGGCCCCTTTTTAATGTGGCTCACAGGAGTCAGAAAGGAGTGTACTTAGTACTGCCAATTCACCCCAAAGCCTATCTTTCAAACATATCTTAAATAATAAACTAGAACAGGCAGGTGACAAAAATCAGGTAAAAGAAGTCATAAAGAGCATGTCCCTTCATGCCCTCTCCAGGTCCCACCTCCCAGCACCTTCAGCAACATGGAAGGTCTTTAACCCCTGTCCTTTTGCTTTTCATTTAATGATTTATTAAATAATTGCTCATGGTGATCACCTGAAACTTCTGTGATTAGCTCATTGGAACTTGTACCCTCCCACAAGTTTAATCAACTTCTGTGATTAGCTCATTGAACTAATCCTCCCAAATCCTCAATCCTCCCCCAAACTTGTGGGAGGGCACAAGTTCCAATGAGCTAATCACAGAGTTGGTTCCACTGCACCCAGCCATGCAGGGCCACCTAGAAATCATAGATCATGGTTCACCTCCCTGGCTGCAAATAGACACACTGCTTCACTGCTTCATAGATTGAAGGATCAGGAGGTTAGTACCAGGAAACTGGGTCAAAGACCTTTTTTTTTTTTTATACCAGAGATTGAACCCAGGGACACTTAACTACTGAGCTCCATCCCCGTACCTTTATTTATTATTTATTTATTTATTTATTCAACTATTTTATTTTTAGATAAGGTCTTCCTAAGTTGCTTTAGGGTATCAATAAGTTGTTCAGGATGGCTTTGAATTTGTATTCCCCCTGCCTCACCCTACCCAAGGCACTAGATTAACAGGCATCCAACACTGTGCCTTGTCCAGATTTCTTATTATGACTCACCAACACACATAAAGAAATAAAAGGTATATATATATATATATATATATATATATATATATATACTTTTCAACTTGAAAAAAACTTAAATACACACTGCACTAGCAAATATGAAAAGATGCTTAAGGTCTCATTAATTATGGCCATGTAAGTTAAAGTCACAGTGAAATTTCCTCACTCCTGTTAAAATAATTTACAATAGCAAGCATTGGTAAGAATGAAGACAAATGTGTAACCTGTGTGTGAAATAATTGCAGTTTCATCAAAAAGTTAAAATTAGAATTATTAGAATTATCATAGTACTCAAGTCTGTTCCAAGGTTTTTACACCAAAGAACTGGAAGAAGATATTCAAAGCAAAATGTGTATGTGATCTTTCCATCTGTTTAAGTCATGAAAATGAGGGACAGGCTCATAAAGAGTTCCAGGAAGAAAAATGTGGATCTGAGTAAAAAATTATAATAGTTATGGTGTTTCATCCCCAATTAAAAAAAAAAAGAAACTGTCAGCTCTTTTCACGGAGCACAGCAGCCCTGCGATTCTTGCTCTCATACAACACCAGTTAGGTGGGTCTCCATATACAGCACAGCAATCCTGTATGTTCCTGTCTCTCCACGTGGACATGTGCAACTCTGCAATTGTTCATATTTTAGATATCAAGTTTCTTGGATCTGCCAGTAGACATGACCAACCTTAGGAATCCTTCCATCAGAAAACTCCAGTTTTCTGGATATAGAATTCAATAGTATTGCACATCTATCCATCAATAGAACCCCAGTCATCTGTCTGTACAATTGGTGCCCAGAAGCCCTGCATTTCCTGCTATCATTATCCCAGTTGCCTGGCTTTGAATATGGACAGAAGTAGCCCTGGCATTGTGGATCTCCAAATAGATTCCAGCAGCCATGGTAATTCTGAGACCATGAGCATTATAGACCACTAGCAATGGAAATTATGGACAGTATGATTTCCTGACCACATAGAATCCCATTCTCCTGTTCCTGATGTACAGCCCATCAGTACTGTGTGTCCACCCATCATGGAAACCAAGTTGCCTGGCTTTTCTACAGCAGTCCATCAGTCCTTCACATCCTGCCATCATAAGAACCCATTTCCCTAGCTGTCCACAAAGAGCAGAGCAAGTTTGTAAGTCCTGACATCACAGAACCCCAATTTTCTGTGACTTCCATGTAAATTCAAGAAGCCCTGCAATTTCTGCCATCATAGAAACCCAATTGTCTCCCCTTGAACGTACATACCAGCAGCCCCAGGAATCCTGTCATTAGAGAAACCCATCTTTGCTCTCCACATTAAAACCAGCAGCCTGGTAATTCCTGCCATCATACAACCAAGTTAACTTGCTCTCCAAGCAGATCCCAGCAGTACTGTGAGGCATACCATAAATTCCCCTTGCTTACACATGGAGTTCAGCAGCTCTGTCAATCCTGCCATCATACAGCTCAGTAACCCAGTGAATTCTGCCGTCTTACAACACCAGTTACCTGCCTCTCCATGTGGACACCAGCAGCCCTTGGATTTCTGATATCATGGAAACACAACTTTCTGCGTCTCCATGATGATTGCAGCAGCCCTGTGTGTACTGCTGTCATAGACAACAGTTCCATGTCTTTCTATCTAGAAGACAGTAGTCTTGGTTGTCCAGTCATCAATAGAACCCCAGTTCCCTTACTACCACAGTCCAGCAGTACTGTGAGTCCTACCATCACAGAACCACACTTCCCTGATGTTTCTCATAAATCTTGGAGCACTTCAAGTCTTATCAACAGAACATCAGCTTCCTTGTTCGCCATATAAAAAAGCAGCAGCTCTGGGAGTCCAGACATCATTGACTCACTATTCCATTTCTTACCACTCAAAGCCATCAATTCTGAACATCCTGCCATCACAGGCTGCAGATCCCTTTGCTACACAAAGAGTCCCTCCAGCTAATTACAGCCCTGACCTCTAAGGCTCCGGAGCAGCGCAGACCCCTCTGCATTAAGGATGCGACCACCGCCTGCCCTGTCAGAGGGAGCTGTCGCTCTCCACCTGACCTTCACCTTAGGACCTTAGCGCCCAGTCAGAGTTCCGAAGGCAGCCATGGACGGCGCGTTCCAGGGCGCCCCTCTCCCCCCGCAGCGCCATATAGCAGCGGCAGGAGCCTCCGCGCCCGGCCGCCCTGCGGTCCCCCAGCACGCCCCCATCCCGCCTGCCGTGCCTGCCCTCTAGCTTTTGGATGCCACCGCAAGTCGGGAGCCTGCACTCACCTGGGCGGAGGCAATCACGATGGACAGCAGACCCACAGTAGCGTCCAGGTGAGCTAATGGTGTGCACAGGAGGACCAGCGAAAGAGAGAAGGAAGCGCCCAGCACTGGGCTGCCTGCCTTTGCTCTTGGGCTCGGTCTAGCCCCCTGAGCCTCAAGGGCGGGGTCTCTTTCCAGGTCGCGATCTGCGCAGTCGCGCAGCTGGAGCTGGGATTCCAGGGTGAGCGGCCCCAAGCCTCTGTTGCTCACCCAAGTGGACTCCCAGGAAACCTAAAGCCAAGGCTGCCCGGTGTCCTTGCAGCGGGAGGTTCCATAGAAAGGAATCGACTTGAGTGAGTCCGTAGACCAAAGGTGGTGCTGCTTGCTGCAGACGGTGCCCTCCTGTGAGCCCAAGCAGAGACACACTAGAAACACTCACGGAGCTTAAGCAAAGCCCAACCCATTGACTGTTGAGCATGAGTTAAGGTTCCAGTGTAACAGTGTCGCATCTTAGTGTCATATGAACTTAATAACCTGTGTTTGCCAAGTACAAGTACTTCCTAGTAACTTATTACCATGTGGTATTTTATAGAAGTTGACTGTGCTACTATTCTCATTATTAAAACAGAGAAATGAGTTTTTAAATTATTGAGAAGTGAGATAATTATGGAGGTCTGTGTTCTGTGTTAGTAATGATATGATATTTGGTTTCACATATCATCACCTAAAGGCCTCCAGAGCAGCCTCCTGTTTTCTTTGGTAATTTTAGCAGGCCCCCTGTCTTGCAGAGTGATGCGAGTGTGGTGAGTTTTCTAACACTCATCCTTGAACCTCTCCATGCCAAAGAGCACTTATCTGGTCCTATAGCCCTGTGCAGTCACAGCCACACCTTCCACCTGAACATCTTTAGCAACCTCTTCAGCTTCAAGAGCTCAACCCTGAACTATTACTTTCTTAATTCCTCATTATGACAAATCTTTTACTCTCACCCTCCATGTGAAAATTATGTGGTTTTTCTTTTTTGCCACAAAATGTTACCAGGATTCTACTAAAGTAACTTGAAAGTTTAAATCATATTTTTCTCCATTTAAAAACATGTGGTGAAGGGCTGGGGTTGTGGCTCAGTGGTAGAGTGCTTGCCTAGCACGCATGAGGCACTGGGTTCGATCCTCAGCACCACCTTAAAATAAAATAAAGATGTTGTGTCCACCTAAAACTGAAATAATAATAATAAAATGTAAATAAATAAAAACATGTGGTGAGCCAGTGCTGTAGGGCATACATATAATCCCAGCTACTTGGGAAACTGAGGCAGGAGGAGTCCTGGAAAGTTCAAGGCCAACCTGGGCAAACTAGCCATCCCTTGTGTCTCAAAATAACAATAAAATAAAGGGCAAGGAGAGACGGAGATCTTGCCTAGTGGCAGAGCACTTGCCAAACATGCAGGAGCCCCTAGGTTCAATCCCTAATACTGCAAAAACAATAGCAAAAACAACATACTGGACTGGGGTGGCAGCTCTGTGGTAGCTCACTTGCTTTGCATGCATGAGGAACTGAGTTTGTAATGCATTTATAAGTGTGTGTGTGTGTGTGTGTGTGTGTGTGTGTGTGTTGTGGTACTGAGGTGTGAGCCCAGGGATGTGGGCCACTGAGCTATATCCCCAGCCCTCTGTTTTATTTTGAAACAGGGTCTGGCTAAGTGTCCCAGGCTCTCCTCAAACTTTTGATCCACTTGTCTCAACTTCCCACGTCCCTAGGATTTATGAATGTGTGCCAATGTGCAATTAGTAAATTACTAATTGTGATAAGCAGAATAATGGTCTTTCAAAGATATATACATGCTTCATCTGTGGGAAATTTTCAATATGTTATTGTTACCGCTGTTGACCGGTGACGAGTCCTTGCTTCCCCGATGTTGAAGAATAACACCAAAGAAGCACGCAGAGGCAAGGCCAGAGTAGAGATTAGGAGTTTATTAAAGGACAGCAGAAAAGACTTCTCCCGGAGGAAGGAGACCCAGGAGGTGGAATCCAGTTAGCGGGCAATGTGTTCCCCTTTTTATAGGTTTAGTGATGGAATGTAGGTTGGAGGGCCCGAGGGGTGGGACACAGGTGGACATAATTATCACCTTTTGGGATGGGATTATCACTTCTCTGGGATGGGCTATCTCCAAATCTGTTGGGGCTGTTGGTTAACACTTCTTCCAGGTGGACTTTGGCCTAGGGCCTTTTCAGGACTTCATTAACATTCCATGAGTTGTCCTGTTTTCCCTGAGTCATTCCCAGCATGGCCTTCATTTTAGATTTCACTCGGTATTAGACCCGATTTGCCTAACTACACTGACTACCTAACTTTAAATCTGGCTTCATTATCTTAAGTGACAAAAGGGATTTTGTAGATATGATTAAGATTCTTTTGCTGGGTTTGGTGGTGCACATCTGTAATCCCATGGAGCTGAGGTTTATCTTGGGAGCTAGACATCAAGAGATTGCTGCCTGGCATACCTTCATTTTAGCCCTGTGAAACTCATCTTAGACTTCTTACTACAGGAGCTAGATAATAATCTTTTGTCACTTAAGTCATTATCTGTGGCAATGTACTTGAGCAGCCATAGGGAATTGACACAGTAACTCAAACTTTACTAAATTTTAATTCCCAAAACAATAAAAATTAATTGATGTTATCTTATGATAAAGGCTCTTTGTGATGAATAATTTTTAATAATGAATAAAAATGGGATTGTACTCTGTTGCACAGAATTTGTCTCAAATTCAAGACCTCTCAAGTGATCCTCCTGCCTCAGCCTCTCTGCCTTTGACACAAAAAAATTAAGAACCACTCCTCTAAATGAATCCTGTGTCATTATGACTTGCCACCTCTCTTTTCACCTTGGTTCTTGCTGCTCTGAGTGCCTAGAATGTCCTTGCCTTAATTAAAACCCTCACCATTGTTTAAGGTCCATCTTACTGTGTACCTCATCATCACTCCAGCCAGAAGGCTCCCTCAGTCCTGTTTTCTGACATTCCATGAGGAGGTAACCATCTCTGCAAATCCTGCTCTCCACAATTCAAGGTTCATGGCTCTCTACATAGACCCCAGCTATACTGCCATGATAAAATCCCAGGTTCTGGATGCTCCACAAAAAAAGCCAAGATTCCCAGTGAGTACTGCTGTCATAGACTCTAATTTACTAGCTCATCATGTAAAGCCCAGCATCACTGTGAGTCCTACCATCAGGAGAACCTCAGTTCCATTTTTCTAAACATAGAGTTCAGAGGAACTGACTGCCCTGCTGATACCGCTGAAGCCAGATTTAAAGATAGGTAGTGGGCTGGGGATGTGGCTCAAGCAGTAGCACGCTCACCTGGCATGCGTGCGGCCCGGGTTCGATCCTCAGCACCATATACCAACAAAGATGTTGTGTCCGCCGAGAACTAAAAAATAAATATTAAAAATTCTCTCTCTCTCTCTCTCTCTCTCTCTCTCTCTCTCTCTCTCTCTCCCCCCTCTCTCTTTGAAAAAAAAAATAAAGATAGGTAGTTAGTGTGGTTACATAAATCAGGTCTAATATGGAGTAAGATAAAGACAATTGAGGCCATTATCAAAAACTGGAGTCCAAGAAACCAGAGCAGCATTTGGGGAAATTGAAATGTTAATGTCCCCATGGTCTGCCTGGAACTCATTCTAAGGAACTGTTAATGAAACAGCTCCCAGCAAACAGGGAAGTACTAATCAAACCACCCCAGGCCCTTCCTGCCCAGATAACTCCTCCAGTCATCTATCTCCCACATTTTGGCCTTCCCACCTACATTCTATCACTGCAGGATAAAGGGAAACAAAGGACAAAAATGTGGGAAGACAAAAAGAAGACCTTAGCTATAAAAAAGGGAAGACCTCCCCCATCATGGATTCTCTTTTTCCTCCTGGAGGAAGTCTTTTCTGAAATCCTTTAATAAAGCCTTCCACTTTCCACTCTACACTTGCCTCGGCATGCTTCTCTGGTGTTATACTTCAACGTTCGGGGAAGCAAGGACTTGTCACCAGTAAACAGCTGTAACACTGCCAGTTATCAGTGACAAGTCCTGCTTCCCCACATGTTGAAGTTTTAACATTAGAGAAGCACACCAAAGCAAGCATATGACCAGTGTTTATTTTAAAGGGGGTAACAGGGAGGGAGAAGGGGGCCATAGCTGGTATCCTGGTATCCCAAGAGATGAGGTGTTCTGCCCTTTTTATATGTTCTATAATTCCTTTGTTCTTCTGCCTTTTCCTCCTGATCTTTCTCCTTCCTGCCTAGTGACTAGACCCAGGAATGCCCAGTGGGATGGCCAAAAGTTGGAAAACTGGTGGGCTGAAGGGGGAAGGGCAGGGCAGAGTAGCCAAGGACACTTGAACAACCTTATAGCTCCCTATAGGGAGGGGAAAATCTTGGGACAGTTTACCTTGGCAACGGGTTGGAGCATGGGCAGGTTCTTGATAAGATCCCTCAGGGGACAATATCCAACTGCCCATACTCACTCAAATTGGCCTCCTAGATCTGACCTGACTCAATTTACCTATCTACACTGACTGCCTGTCTAATTCTGGCTTCACTGCTACCAGAGAAACCCACTTACCTGTCTCTCTTGTTGACCCCAGGATACCAGAAATTCTTACATAAATAGAACCTCAACTTCAATGCTTTTCACATAAATATTAGCAGGACAGATAGTCCAACCTCCTAGAATTGCAGTCCCCTGTGGGTTTTTTGTTGTTGCTGTTGTTGTTTTGGTGATACGGGTTGAACTCAGGGGCGCTCGACCACTTATCCACATCCCCAGCCCTGTTTTTGTATTTTAAATTCTTTAGTATGTATACATATGTATAAATTAATACAATGACTCTCCTATGAACTTTAATACTAATATGATAGTCAAAAGTACTGAGAGTCCTGTCATCATATAACCCCAGTTTCTTGTGATTTCCATGTAAATTCCACCAGACTAGATTTTCCTGGAAACATTAAAAAAAATAGTTCACTTGCTATATCCATGGAGAACAGCAGTCCTGAGAGTCATTTCATCATAGAAACCAAGTTCCCTTGCTCTCCATATACTGGAGTGAGTTCTGACACGATAGAACCCCATTTCCATGTCTCCAAGTAAAGCCAAGACAACATTGGAGGCCAATTTATCAAATCTATGTTCCCTGGCTTTCCACATATCTCTTAGCAGCTCTGGTGTTTATGCTATCATAGAAAACAGTTTATTTTCTCTACATAAAGATCAGTTGTCCTGCTGTCATAGAACACCTGTTTTCCATCTCTCATTGTAGAGTCCAGGAGCCCTGTGCATCGTGCGATAAACAGAAAACCTGTTTTATTGTTGTTTTGGTTTTTCATGTACAGCTCAGACAGGATGGGAATTCTACTATCAATTTAATTTCATCCCATTGTTCTCTGCATGGACCACAGTAGCACTTTGAGTACTTTCAACATAAAATCAAGATCTCTCAATTTTCACCAAGAGGCCAAAAAAAAAAAAAAATGTGAATCCTGTCATAATATAACCCCATTTACCTAGGATACATAAATCTCAACAACTTTGTGAGTTTCACCATTATAGTGTCAAATCTCAAGTTATGTCATAATAGAACCTCAAATCCCTGACACTCCACAAAGAGTCCTGCAGCATGGAAATTCCTGTAATCAGTACTCCAGTTCCTTGATTCTCCAAATATGATCATGAAGACTTGGAATACCTACTATTTTATTTCTCATGTTCTCTGGCTAACCATGAAAAACCTAACATTTCTATAAGTTTTGTCATTATAGAATTTGTCATTTTTTACTCTCCACAGAGGTTCAAGTAGCTTTGGGTGTCCTGTCATCAAAGAAACCCAGTTCTATGACTCCACATTTTTTGAGGCAACTTTAGGTATTAGGAAATCATAGATTGCAATTGACCAGGCCTCCTTGGAGAGCCATGCAGTCCTTGGAGTCAGCCTTAATTTAAACCCTGTTGCCTGGATTTACAAATAAAGTCCAGCAGCCTTCAAACACCTATCATCATAAACCCTATTTCCCTGACTCTCAAAGTAGAATCTGGCAGTCTTGCGTGTCTTGCCATCCTATAATGCCAGTTACCTGTCTCCATATGTAGACCCAGCAACAATAATCACATTGCTAACAAAAGAAATTCAGATCCCTGGCTGGCCACTACAGAGTTTAGAAGCCCAGGGTTACCGACGATCACAGAAATCCATTTTTCTGTCTGCACAGACAGCTGAGCACCTCTGTGTGTTATGACATGAGAGAAACCCAGTTCCCTAGCTTTGGACACACAGTAAATCCATCAGTCATTTGACTTCTACCAAAATTAAACCCTATTTCAGGGCTGGGGATGTGGCTCAAGCGGTAGCGCGCTTGCCTCGCATGCGTGCGGCCCGTGTTCGATCCTCAGCACCACATACCAACAAAGATGTTGTGTCCGCTGAGAACTAGAAAATAAATATTAAAAATTCTCTCTCTTTCTCTCTCCTCTCTCACTCTCTCTTTTAAAAAAAATAAATAAACCCTATTTCACTTGCTTTTCACATGGAGACCAGCATACCTTTATAACTGCTATCATAAGACACTACTTATTTGGATCTCCAAATAAAGTGCAGGAGACCTGGGGATCCTTAGAAAATACAACACCACTTTTCTGACTCTCTTTGTAGATACCAGCAGCTTTGCTTTCCTCCCATCATAGAAACTGGTTTCTTTTTCTACACATAGAGGTCAGCAGATCTATGAATCCTGCCATAATGGAAAGCCAGTTATATGGCTCCCATAGACACAAGATGATATGGTAGGTTTTTCATCATAAATCCCAAGAACCATAGGAAGATCTCAACAGTTCTGGGAATTCTAATATATAATAAACAGTTAACTATGTTCTACATTTTGCTCACCAGGCTTGTGTATCCTACCATCATATAAGATGAGTTTTAAGGTTTTTCATAGAGTTCAGGAGCCAGTGAAACTGCCTATAATAGAAACCCTATTCTGTGGTTATGCACATATATATAGCCAGTATCTCTGAGAGTGGTACCATCAATAGAGCCTAAATTACCCAGGTTACCATGTAGAGTACAGTACCGCTCTGAGTCTTGGTATCATAGAAATCAGTTCACTGACTCTAACTCTAATCCTAACCCCTGACCTTAACCCTAATCATAACCCTAACAATCTTACCTTAAACCTAAACCTGCAGTTAGCATTAAAATTGTTGAGCTATATTACCTATCATTCTTAGGGTAGTACTTCCTTGGATTCTATGTAGCTAGGTGGCAGTTTTGAATATCGCATTGTCTCCAGTCTTAGGGTCCTTAAACGTTTCAGGTGTTCCTGAAATGAGTGGTGAAATTGCTAGACTACATTACCCACCATCCCACATGGACATGTTTCCCAGAATCTCTGCAGTGTTCAAAGTGTGAGACTAACTTACCCATAATCTTTAGGTAGGAATTTCCCCAGATCCTCTACATTGAGAAGGTAAATCCAAGAAATACATTGCCTACAATTGTAAGGGTTAAGACCCTTCAAGTGTCCATCAGTGAGCAGTCAAATTGTACTAATTTGACTGCTCACTGATGAACAGTTTTTTAATGCACAAGTTTCCTAGTAATCCATACAGTCATCTGGCAAATTACAAGATAACATTCACCACAATACTTAGTGAAGTAGCTCCCAGAATCCTCCACAGTAAGAGGGCAATTCCAAGGACTACAAAACCCACAATGCTATGACACTGAATGCTCCTAAGTTTTCCTGCTATGTGATAAATTGCAAATATTCATTACCCACAATCCTACATGGACAAATTTCCCAGAATTCTCTGAGGTAAGTAGGCAAATTTGGGGATTATATTACCCACAGTTCTTAGGGAGGAAGTTTCCATAATCCTCTACAGCAAGAGGGAAATTCCAATGACTAACTTGCCAACAATTGTAAGGGGCAGAAACTGCCATGGTTGCCCATCAGTGACCAGTCAAATTGAATTATTGTGCCCATGATCCTTTGTGAATAAGTTTTTAAGGAATCATTGCAGTTTACAGTCAAAACTTGGGACTACATTATGCACAGTCCTGGGAAGTTCCCAGGATCCTCAACAGTGAGGGGCATTCCACCGACTACATTTTCCACAATCCCAAGGGGTAGTAAGCACCAAGATTATCTAATGGGCAGTCAAATAGGACTACAGTGCCCATAATAATTTTTAACAAGTTTCCCAGGAATCCCTGAAGCAAGCAAATAAATTTGGAAATGTATTACCTCCAATTCTAAAGATGTAGGAAGGTCCCAGAAGACCCCATGTTGAGTGGTTAAACCCAGGACTAAATTAACCATAATTTAGTTATCCAGAATTATCTATAATTTTCTAAAAAAAAAGACTCCAAAATTCCTCATTGTGAGGCGAATTTACCCACAATCCTACTATGGGCAGAAATTCTTAAGATTCCCTAAGTGATCAGGTAAAACGTGGGACTACATTACGTACAATCCTAATGGGAGAAAGTTTCCAAGATCCTCTGACATAAGTGGTAAACCCAGAAATGTATCATGTACAGACTAAGGTTTAGGAACTCCTAATTCCCTACTGTGGGCCAGCTAAACCAGGGATTACACTATCCACAATCCCAAGAAAAAAGGGAAGCTCCCAGTATTGTCAATGCTTATCAATGAAAAATGGGGGCATGTTATTCATAAATCAAGGAACTGTATTACCTAAGGCAAAAATGTTCCAGGAACCCCTTGGCCTGTGGTAAACCTGACTCTGTGTTTAAATCTTTTTTTTAACCCTATTTTATTTTTTTTTTAAGAGAGAGTGAGAGAGGAGAGAGAGAGAGAGAGAGAGAGAGAGAGAGAGAATTTTTAATATTTACTTTTTTAGTTCTCGGCAGACACAACATCTTTATTGGTATGTGGTGCTGAGGATCGAACCCGGGCCACACGCATGCCAGGCGAGCGCGCTACTGCTTGAGCCACATCCCCAGCCTGTATTTAAATCTTTATGGGGGGAGGAATCTCCCAGAATCCCCCAGTGAGTGATAAACCCAAGACTGCATTACCCACAATCCTCACTGGGAGAGTAACCAGTCTACAGGAAAGAAAGCTTCCACGAGTCCCCTATTGTGTAATATGTGGGACTACATGACCCACAATTCTATGGCACAGGAAGTTCCCAGAATTCTTTGAATGGAGAGGGCAAATCATGGGACTACATTATCCAAAATCCTCAGGGAGGATGCTCCCAGAATACCCAGCAGTGGGCAGGAAATTTGGACTACATTACCCATAATCCTCATTTGAGACCCTACTGCTATCAGGGAAAAACCTGAGACATTACCAATAATACTAAAATGCAGGAAGTGGGATGCTGGGAACTTCCTCCATTTTAGGATTATGGGTAATGGTGTCCCCCTCCCCCTCTGAAGTGATTATGTCTAAAACTATAATACCCATAATTATATGGGCTCAAAGCACCCAGGATTCCTCAAAGTGAGCAGTAAATCTGAAATTACATTACTAATAATTCTTAGGGGAAGAGTCTCCCAGAACAGCCATCAGTGAGCAAGCAAATAATGGAACTTTAATTTCCAGAATTCTATGAAGACACATTTTCCAGGATCTCTTACAGTAAGCAGGCAAAACTTGGGATTACATATCCCATAAAATTAAGGGGTAAAACAGCATCCAGAATACCCAGCAGTGAGCAAGCAAATGTTGGAACTACATTACCCATAATCCTCAGCAGAGGAAGTTCTCAGGATTTCTGCATGAAGAAGACAAATTATGAGACTACATTACCCACAATTCAAATAGGGAGAAAGCTCCCACAATTCCCCACTGATAGTATAAATTATGTGACTACATTACCCACAATTCTGAGGGGAAGAAGTTCCCAGAATTCCCCAAAGTGAGTGGCATGCTCCTGACTACTTCACCCATCATCCTCAGGGAAGGAGGAACCCAAAATACCAAGTGGTGAGTGGAGAAATACTGGGACTATGTTACCCATAATACTAAAGGGGAGGAAGTTTCCAAGATCCTTTGCACAAAGAGGACAAATCATGGGACTACATTACCCACAATTCTATTGGGTGAAATTCCCAGAGCTGCCCAAAGTAAGTGGTATGTTCTTTACTGCTTCACCCATTGTCCTTATGGAAAAAGGCTCACAGAATACCCAGTGGTGAACGGAAAATGTTGATACTATGTCATTCATGATTCCAAGGAGGGGAAGTTCCCAGAATTCTTTGCTCAGAGGGGCTAAATCATGGGACTACAATACCCACAAGTCCACAGAAAAGGAAGCTTCCGCAAGTCACCGCAAGCTTCCCCAAGACTGTGTAGTACGTGGTACTAAATGACCCACAATTCTATGGCTCAGGAAATTCCCAGAATTCTTTATGTGGAGAGGGCAAATCATGGGACTACATTACCCAAAATCCTCAGGGAGGAGACTCCCAGAATACCCAGCAATGGGTAGGCAATTTGTACTATATTACCCATAATCCTAGGAGGGAGGAATTTCCCAAGATCCTCTGCACAGAGCCAATAAATCATGAAACTACATTACCCACAACTCTAACAGGGGAAGAATCTCCCACAAGTCTTCACAGTTTGAATAAAACATGGGATTATATTACCTACAATTCCATGTGAATTGGTAGGAGGAATTACCCAGAATTCCTCAACCTGAGCCATACACCTGTTAATACTTCACCCACAATATTTGGGGAGAGTCTCCCACAATACCAAGCTAAGAGCAGGAAATATTGGGACTACATTATCCATAATCCTAAGGGGAAGAAGTTCCCAGGATCTCCAGTGTCAGTGGTTAAACCTGGGCCTATACTACCCATGGTCTTTAGTGGCAGAAATTCAAGAGTACCTCTTGGTTTTGTAAATCTCACTAACCTTTGCCCTGTGGCTAATTTTTGCCTAGCCCTATCCCTACCCCTAAAATTACTCAGAATCCTCAGGGTATAAGGGCAAGCATGTACATTCAGCTTTCATGGGTCTCCTGGCAGAGGTGTGTGGGTAAGATCAAGGACTTCATCACCCATAATTCTTAGGGTGAGGAAGCGCCCAGAATCTCCCAAGGAGAGTCAGAAAAACCCAAACCCTAACTCTATTCTTGTTGTAATGTAGTTCATCATTTTGCTAGCTGTTCATGGGGGCTCCTGGGGCTTCATCTTCCTTAACATTGTAGGTCATTTAGTCCAGACTTTTTCCCACTCATGGGAAGAGGTGGAAATAATTCTCCTAAGACTTTCTGACCCTGAGGACTGTGGGTAATGTAGTCCAGCATTTTGTCAGTTTGCTCCTGTGAGGTGACCCCCCCCCCATTGATTGTGGGTAATGTAGTCCAGTATTGGTTCTCTCTGCAGAACCAATACTGAACTACATTACGCACAATCTGCCCCATTACGATTGTAATGAAGTCCCTGTATTTTCTGGCTCAGAGGGGTTGATTCTGTGCACTTCTATCTCCCCCTCCATGGATTATAAATAATGTTGTTCAGCATTTTGCCTGCCTGGGGCGGGTGGAGAAAGGGGGCTTTTGAGAATTTCTGCAACAGAGGGCTGAAGGCACTGTAGTGCAACATTGTGCTGGCTCCTGTGGGGGAATCTGGGAGCCTCTGCCACTTCAGGATTGTGAATAATTTAGTCACATGTTTTACCAGCTCACGTGAGGCACGGGAATCCTGTGATTTCTGTCCCCCAGGATTGTGGGTAATGTAGTCTAGTGTTTTGCTGGTTCTCTGTGGGGGAATCCTGAGAGCTTCTTCCCCCTTAGGACTGTGGGTAATGTAGTCCCACACTTTGCTAGTTCACAGTGGGGAGCACTCCTGTAAGCTGCTACTGCCCCCTGAGAATTGTGAGTAATGTAGTCCAGTGTTTTTCCCACATACACCTCTGTCAGATGTCGATGTAAGCACAGTTATCACCACTTCTGGGAATTATCAGACAAATCACTCAACTGTGTGCAAACTTACCCAGAATAAATATAAACAATGAAGCAACATTAGCCTTTGCCCTCAGGCACTAGTGAGTCCCCTGTGCTGGGAACCCTAGGCCTCCCCTGCACTGCCCTGAGTTTGTGCCTCAATTTCTCCTTTTAGTGTGCCTGGTTTTCTCCCCATAAAATATACTATGACAGTGAGCACTCAAAGCCTCACAAGGAATACTTTCATAAAATTAAGTCCCAACAAAATATTACCTACAAAAGTAAAAACAAGGCAGAGCTTCTTTCTCAGCACATGGGATAGTGGACAAGAGGCTTTTCCTCATTCTTCCCCACCTTTTCCTCTGATAGACTTCAGTTATCCCAAAATCACTGTGCCATCCACATGTAGATGCCAAGGGGAAAAAATCTCATGGTACACAAGGTCCCTAGGTGTCCCCAGCCAAGGCATCTCCCTGTGAGGGTATCAAGGAAGCTCTGTCACAACAGTCATTGCTCCAAGGTGCCTTTAGCCTGCACCCATGGTCCCTTCCTGGGTGGGTTCCCAGTTTGGGGTTAGAGTTACTTCACTGTGGACATGGGCACCAGGTGTCCTCAGCTACAGCATTTTCCTGTGTGGGTCCCAAGGAGAAGGAAGCTTTTGTCACCACACTCATAGCCCAAGGTGTCCACAGCAATGGTCTCCCCTGATGGACCAGAAGGGTGAGGGTTACAGCAGGTCTTGAAGGTTTGGGTTACCTCACTGTGGACATAGACCCCAGGTACCCCCAGCCATGGAATTCCACCAGGTGAGTCCTGAGAAGAAAGTTTGCTGTGGGAATAGGCCATCCATCCCTGGCAGTCATATGATTCAAGGGGATTAGAAAAAGTCACTCTGAGAACCCTCTTCTGGCCATTGTGGGCAGTTGAGGATAATCAGTGCTCACTGTTCAGCATTGGCCCTGCTCCCCCTTGTGGCAGTCCTGGTGAGGCTCTGAAATTCATGGTTCGATTTTATGAGGCCATAATTTTGGAAATTAAACAGCAATAGAATCCACCATACCATGTTCATAAAGGATAAAGATAGAAAAAAAAGCAAAATACATAGTCAATAAGATTTCTTATATATCAGCAAAACTATATAGGAAAAATTGGAATTTTAAAAACTAGAATAAGAAAAAAAATTGAACTATTCCATTTACAATAGCACCCCCAAAATTGAAAACTTTTATGTTTTAAATTACAACTATACTTTTAGAAAATCTTGAAACAATTGAAAGAAATCAAACAAAATATAAATAGAGATATTCATTGTTCAGGTCTCTTAAAGATGAAATTCTCTCACAGTTGATTTGCAGATTCAGCACAATCACACTTAAATTTCCAGAAATTTTTTTCTGAACCTAGAATAGATGTCACAGACTACAGAAGGACAAAGAACTCGCACATCTGTGTCACAACACTTGAAGTAGAGAGGAAATGTGATGCTGTGAAGGGATACACAGGTAGATATAAATGGAGATGAGTGGAGAGCCCAAAACTCACACATGCCTACAGGCAGCTGATTTTGTCAAAGGAAAAAGACCTTCATGAAGAAAATAGCATCTACTGCACAGATGGTGTTTCAGTGTTTGGAAACCCTATGGGAGAAATGGACAGGGAAAACCTTTATAAGGTTCACAAAACTCACTCTAAATAGTCCATGGCTTACGTCAAAAATGTGAAACTATAATAATTATAGTAGAAACTACTATGACCATGTTTCATATTGAGTTTTTATTAAAAAATACAGCTGCAAAAACAAATCCATGAAAGAAAGAATTGATAATGTGGACTTAATTTACATTTAAATTGTTGCTTTGCATGGTGGTTCATGCCTGTAGTCCCAGCTATTAGGTAGCCTGAGGTGACTTAGAAAGACCCTGTCTCAAAGTAAAACAGTTAAGAAGAGCTGGGAATATAGCTCAGTGGCAGAACACCCCTGTGTTTTATGCTCAGTACCAATTTTTAAAAAAATATTTTTATTAGTTATTGATGGACCTTTATTTATTTAATTGCTTATATGTGGTACTGAGAATCAAACCCAGTGCCTCATGCATGCTAGGCAAGTGCTGTACCACTGAGCCACAGCTCCAGCTCCCCCCAAATTTTTTTTCAAATAAAAACATCTACTCTGAAAAATTCATATTAACGGAACAAAAAATTTAAGCCAGAGACTGGTGAAAATATTTGGATAATACATGAAGTCCATCTAAAGTGGACTTGTATCCTAAATATGGTAAGAAACAATTGAATTAAAATGGGTTAATATCTGAACTGACAACTCAACAAAGAAGATATGAAAATGGCAAAGAAGCATAGAAATGCTGCTCAGCTACACCTGACATGAGGGGAAATGACCCACAATGCTGTATGGAACTTCAACTGCATTCAATGGCTCCAAACTTTTTCAATTGGAAGATGTAGAACCAGAACTCTCATTCATTGCTGGTGGAATGCATAATAGTTCATCACTTTTAAAAGTTTTAAGTTTTTTTCAAGAGCAATACATAAGCACACCATATGATCCAATAAAAACTTAAGAAATTTAGACAATTGCTTAGAAAATATGTCTTGAAAATATGTATATACAACATGCATTTATACACAGAAATTCTATTCAGAATGGCCAAAGAGATTCAGTGTTCTCTTTATTCCACAACATAAGTTTGCACATTGAAGCTGAAATTGAACCCATTATCCCATGCCTGAATCTAAAAACATGGCACTATGGCTTGAATGTTTGCATTCCACATGTGTTTAAAATTTCATGTGTTAGAAACTCAATCTCCAAAATCCCAGAATCCAGAAAGCCCACCAATCTCTCATGCCCCCCCCCCCCAGTCATCCACAGTTTGGAACAGCCGAGGTGTCCCTTTTAATCTCAGCAGGAAGGGTGTCTCAGGAAGGCACAGAAAAGGATGCTCCACCTGGTCATGGTATCTCACCTGTGTCCACTGGGCCCAGCCAGCCTTTTAAGGCAGTGAGGGTAGAATAAGCTGGGGGCTACAACCCTCTTCTCAAACCCAATGAATTACAATTTAATCAAAATCCACCATTGTCAACCTTTTCTGGACCTTCCTCAGTCAGGTTTCCCTCTCAGTACTCAAAGGAGATGTCCCATGGACACAAGCATTTCAGAATGCAGCCCACACCCCATTTAGAAGGCTAATGGGGTACAGGAATGTGATCTTGTGCACAGGTGGTGGGAAAGGGAACACTTCCCTTTCTAGGTTAGACTTTACTGCACAGAGGACACAGGGAGCTCAATTCTGACCTGTGGCTGCTGCTCAATTTCTGAACATTCCTCAAATGCTCCCTCTAACACAAGGAGCTGCCAAACACACTATTGAAGGGTGGCAGTGTTTTTGTCTCCACAGAAACCTTAAGAAATTTCTGGGGACCTCTGTTTTTCACTCAAAATTAAGCTCTATAACTTTTGTTGAAAAACTGACAATCTTTACCTGATCCTCATGGGGGGGCTGACCTGGCTCCCCATACATATTTCTGCCCAGATGCCACTGAAAGTTCAAGTAGCCTCCTACCTTCCAAGAAGGCATCACAGGAGGCCCAGCTTTAGGCCAATGTGCCCAGAAAGCCAACAAAGCATTACATGTAGAGGCACCTCTCCCAAGGTCTGTCTTCCTCATGGCACCTCCTGGTCCCGTGCAGGCCATACTCTGGAGGGGACAATGCCCTGCAACAACCCCACTCCAGCTCTTAGTCCACTAACATCCAGCTGTGAGTTGTCTCTGATCTTTGTTAACCTCATATATTCATATCAACAACACTAGCTGAGCCTTCCTCAGCCTTGAGCTCTAAATCATGAAGGAAGAGGGAAACATGTGGTGCTCATAGGAAGGCCTCATCTTGCTGGAGAGCAGAAGTTGGCTCAGCTCTATGGCAGACAATGGGGCCTGGGGTGGCAGATTGTGCTGGCAGCTGCTCTGGGGCCCTGGCAGAAGAACAGTATTGAGATGGGCCCTGCCTCAGGGGTGCTATGTGACAAGACATTGCAGTCCTCCTTTTTACACATCAGGTTGGGCTCTGTCTCCCTAACAAGATCATCCCACCAATGTGTTTCCACATTAGGAGTCATCCTAGGTGCTCAATGTGAATCCTGAATACTCTCTTCTGTCAGTGCTCAACCCTGTAAAGGGTGTCTGTTAAGAGGGAAATGTGACACATCCTTGTGGGAGGCCAACCTTACGGGTGACTGAGTTACACACCCCAGCTGGGTGCTGAGGCCCTCAGTCACAGAAATGGGTGTGTCTTCCTACAGCCCCATGGGTGAAGCTATGTTCACCTGTTCCTTTGTAATATAACCCCTTGCCCTGTTTAGGATAGAATCTTCCATGGAAGTGTCTTGTGTGTGTCCCCTCCTCTTACTGTGCCCTTGGGTGTGGCCTACCCAGGTGTCAGTCAACCTGCTGACAGTGGACATCATGAAGATAGACTCAGCCCCCTGAAACCTGACCCCTTGCCTCATTTGAATAGCTTCTCCTCAATAAAAGGGTCAGCACGTGCTCTCGCTCTCTCTCTTTCTGCAGACCCTTAAGGTCAGAGGAGCAGTCACAGTGACCCCAAAGAAAAAGGTATTTGTGTCTCTTGTGTGGTTATTTCATGCAGCCCAGTTAGCCCAGTTTAACTAGAGTGAACCCTGAGCCTTTTAGTTGCGAGAACAGAAACCCGGCACATCCTGAATAGAGTTGCTCCACAAGTCACAGGGCAAGAGAAAATAGGGTGTCAGAGCAAGTTTATGGAGATGGATCCAGTGCACGCATGTGAAGGAGGAGATGGTGAAGGATGGGCCTGAGTTATGAAGGAGATGGGAGGCCATTAGGACAAAGTTAAGGATCAGGAGGAGGGAGAGCAGAGAATGGGCAAACATTGTCACCCAGGACAACAGTTATTCCTAAACATGACAACACATGCCTCCATGTTAGCGGTCAGTTGTGCACCAGGAAAAGTGAAGGTGTTTGCAGAGCACACATGCACAGGAATGTTCACAGCAGCCTATTTTGTAATGTTCTGTTATGGGTCAAGCTATTTGGGCAATGATCAACAGACTCCATTTTATCCTGAGACTCCATATCCTGTAAGAAATACTTCTCCTATGGGAAAGACCTGTCTCTGTACTCATTAATATTTACCTAGCATAGCATACTTTTCAACACAAAATGTCAATTATTATACAAAGTAAAACTGTTCTCTTTCTCAGTTTCTGGGGGCAATGTACCCTGACAGATTGTCTAGTAACCATTAGTAGTAACTCTTAGTAATTATTCTCTAATTTGTACTCAACTGGGGTCATTTTGACACACTTCCCTTTTGCTTGCTTGCTGCTATGGCAACATGGAACATCCGTTGCATTGTTTCATTAACTGCTCAATTCAGCTTCTGTACCCTGCTTGCTTGCAGCTACATCCACCTGGATGTGGCTTTTGCCTTTAAATACCCTAAAATGTTGAAGTTCAAAGATGTTTTCTGCAGAAACAACTTGGTCCTGTAGGAAGCAGTCCCAGCCAGTCAGAATAAAGACTCTTCAATTTGGACAAAACTGGGACTTGGTGTGTTTTCTGAGTGACCTGCCCCACAACATAACCACCAACATGCAAATGTCATCCACAGAAGAAGGTAAGCAACTGTCAGCCACCCACAGGGACATAGGTGGCTCTGAGGCATCTGTCCTACCCTGGCAACAGCAAGTTCATCTGTGTTCTAAAAATTGTATCATTTCAGCAAGCAGAGGATGTGATGTGGGGGCTACTACTGTTGAGAGCCACAGCCGAAGGGGCCCCAGCAAACTTCCAGCTGCCAGCTGATGATTGGCTCACAGAGGCCCCAGCAAACTTCTAGCTGCCAACTGATTGGCTCACAGCGGCCCCAGCAAACTTCTAGCTGCCAACTGATTGGCTCCTCTGTGGTGATGCTCATTGGGCTGTTTCCCCGCCCTTTCAGACCACGGAGCTGCTCATTGGGGGACTTTTTTTGGCTCTGCCCACGTGACCCAGCCAATCAGCCTCAAGAGCAGGAGGAGTGGGGGAGGTTGAGAGGCTGCAAAGCACACTCTAATCTATTGTAATAGATTGCTTCTTAATTGTTCTCACAGCATTTGGGAGTTATTTCAAATTTGCTATTATTCTCTTTTGACAGCTCCAATCCATGAGAAAAGGATAAATTTATTAATTGTTACAGTGGTTATTCAAAAGGTGCTTCCTTGGCAGGCGGCATTAGTGTCACCTGACAACTTGTAAAAAATGCCAATTCTTCACCTTTAACTGATACAGAAATTCTGGAGGTGGAGCTTGGCAATCAGTGTTTGAACAAGCTCTCCTGGTGATTCTGACATCAGACTGTGGCATATTACCCTTTCCTCATATTCCCTAATTTTTCCCTCAATGAGCACCTGCCCCAGATCTTTAGCTCTATCCCAGGGACCTAGTCCTGGTGGCCACTAATGGAGATAGGACAAGTGTGGTGGAGGTGATCCTCTCTCCACTGGAGAACCTCAGACCATCCCATCACATTTCTCCATCTCACCCTCTCTCTCTGCAACCCATAACCTGTATTCCCAGTCTGGAGGCCTTACTCTCTCCACAGAGGACCCCAGACCATTCCACTACAATGGCCAACCTGTCTTTGTGGTTTCTTACTTGTTTTCCCATCTTTGAACTTGGTCTATCTCTCCAAAGGGGACCTCAGATGACACCTTCACACTTTCAACCCCATCTCTGCAGTTCCCCAGAGACCTTGGTCATCTCTGCTGCATCTTCAATAGTACATAGCTTTGATGTCATCAAGAGCAGTTTCTTACCTAGGCTGTTAAAGACCCTCCCCAGCCTGTTCTTTTATTAGAAGGCAAAACTGCTATTTTCGAAAGATGTAGGCAGGAACTATTAAGAGTTTTCAGAAATCCTTGAGGAAGGCTTTATTTGCATATTCTGAGATGGCAAGTCTATAAATCAGGCAGTATCCAACCTCATGTCCTGCAGAAATACTTATCTAGGCCGAAGGCTCTTGGGGCCTACCTCTGGGGACCATAAATCAGGAGTCTATGGTGGAAGCACTGTCACCAGGAAGCTGCCCACCTCTGCCAGCTCATCACTTGGGCCTGGACCCTTCTCCAGGAATACTCTGGTGATGGCTGCTGCATGGGTGGGTAAATCCTGTAAGGAAAGAAATTCCACAACCTACTGGAGGGAGGAGGGAGCATAGTCCACATGCAGTATAACACAACCTCAAGTAGGGAGGCAGACATGGCATCAAGCCCAGCTATCCCAGGCCACCTGAGCCAAGTTCATCACTGCTGTGCCCCAGCCTCCCTCTCTAAACCCTGGTCTCCAACTAAGGAAGGAGGGGAACTGAGCAGGAGAGATGGCCCAACTGCCTGAGGGGATGACAGCACCTGGCAGCCAGTGGCCTTGAAATTGTGTTTGTCCTAGGAGATCTGTGCTGGAAATGCTATATGCCTGGGGATTGTGGTTCTGTAGATTATGATTTGGGGTCCTCTGGCATTAGTGGTTGTGGTTGAATGGCACAGGTTTTGTTGGTCCTAATGGCTAAGCAATGGATGAGTTTTAGGACAATGACCAGATCTGAGGGCAACAGCAGATACCCTTGTTTTGATTCTGCAGAAAAGAGGCTTTTTCTCATTTATCCAAATTTACTGTGAGAAAGAGGGTCATTGATCAGTTGTCCCCTGTACAGACATTGGTTGAGGTGCATCACCCCTACTTACCACATGGTAAGAGCCTCCAGGACCCTACTTCTCTTCAGGTCAGTAACCTCCCTTCTGTCACCCTGGCTCTTGACCACTTGAACCGAGCTTGCCTGTGGTTCACCCTGACCCTGATTATAAGCACTTCACTCTCTTTGCACCTCAATGTCACCCTCAATCTCTCCTAGAAGCACAGTGGGCAACCTGCCCCCAGGTTCTCTCAATCATTTTTCACCCTTTACTCTCCTTATACCCCAAATGCTAGGGAGCACCCAATGCTCCAAGGATTCTCCACAATAAGCAGGCACATTATTGATTACCTTACCCACAATCTGAAGTGGCAGATACTTCCAGGATCCCATGTAGAAATCAGCAAAGGGCAAATATTAACCCAACCCCTAGCCCTTGCCCTAAACCTAGCCCTAACCCTAACTGCTCAGAATCCTCAGGGTACCAGGGCAAGCATGAGGCATTCATCTTTATGTGACTGCTAGCAGAGGTATGTGAGCAAAACTCAGAATTATATCAACCATGATGCCAAGGGGCAGAAGTTGTCAGAGCCCTCCTTTTATAATGAGTGGGCTAAATACAGGAATACATTACCCACAATTCTAATTGGAAGAAACCACCAGGATCCCTAGAAGATAATCAGCAAAATGCTAAACATTGTATTTAATCCCAGAGGTTTGGGAGGCTGAGATTGAAGGATTACAAATTCAAAGCTGGCCTTAGCAATTTAGTGAGGCCCTAAGCAACTTAACAAGACCCTGTCTCAAAAAATAAAAAGTTTGGAGTTGTGGCTCAGTGCTTAAGCACCCCTGGGTTCAATCCCTAGTACCAAAACAAACCCTAAACTTACCATAGCCTTAATACTGGCCCTAAAAATACTCAGAATCCTCAGGGCACCAGGGTATATGGCTTTCAGTTTCCATGGGATTCCTGACAGAGGTGAGAGGGCAAAACTCACAATAACACTACCCATAATTATTGCATTTCTCATAACTAAAACACTTAGGGTTACTCCACGTAAACTGAACTGGGATGCATGAAGTAATCACACAAGAGACAGAGAAACCTTTTTCTTTGGGTCCTGTGAAGGCTCCTCTGACCTTAGGGGTTCATGGAAAGAGAAAGAGAACATGTGCTGAACCCTTTAATTGGGGAGAAGCCATTCAAATGATGTAAGTGGTCAGGTTTCAGGGGGTTGAGTGTGGCTTCATGATGTCTGCTGTCAGCAGGTTGACTGACATCTAGAAAGGCCATGCTCAAAAGCATGGCCTTTTTTTAGGGAGTTTCCATGGAACATTCTATCCCAAACAGGGCAAAGGGGTAGTGTTACAAAAGAATAGGTGAATGTAGCTCAACCTCAGGAGTATGCCTACTCAGAAGACTGGCCTTGCTATCTGAATGGGGGAAAAGACCAAGTCATGAGTCATGGCACTACCATGCCAAATACAGTGATCTTTCAGATCCTTGTGGTGCATCAGGCCTGGAAGACATGGTAGCTCAATGTGGCTCCCCACATATTCCCCCTTTCTTAATATTTAAATACCATTGGGGAATTATATCTTTTAGTCACTGGATTCTTGGTCTGAGGTCATCATGATCTACTATTGAAACACAAAAGGAATTAGTAGAAAACATATTATCTCAATGACACACCATGTGGAATGTTTCAACATATTTAGGATTAAAGTCATTTAATTAACTTTGGAAGATCCATGTTATTATCATTATTTTGCCAATGCTTATCAGAAGATTCTTATTCTTTTCCCAATTTTATTGGGAAGCATTCTATTTGGCCATAGTAACATAGACATTTTTATTTGGCATGGCATTTCGGCCTTTCCACAAACCATAGAGCAGAGAGCTCATTCACATATTTATTACAGTGGCTTTTTAGAGCATTTTAACTTAGTTCCAATCCTTCCATCAGCACTTATCTGACTATGAAGAATCTTGGAAGTAATTTAAGTCAAATATTAAGAAAATCAATATAAGTTTTAAGATATAACCACAAGAATTATTGTAGAAGCAAGGAATAATATTTAAAGTATCACTTCAAGGATCATGAAATCAAGAGCTTGCCTAGGTCTAGTTAATTGGCATGCACCTGTTTTAAAGCCTGAACATTGGGGTTGGGGATGTGGCTCAAGCGGTAGCTTGCTCGCCTGGCATGCGTGCAGCCCGGGTTCGATCCTCAGCACCACATACAAAGAAAGATGTTGTGTCCGCTGAAAACTAAAAAATAAATATTTTAAAAAAATAAAAATAAAAAATAAAGCCTGAACATTAACTTCAGCATACAATAGATCTGAAATATTAGCTAGAAATAACTAGAGATAACAATAATATAAGTTGTATTTTTCATCCTTACTCTTAATTCTCACATTTAAGGAGTTTATTAGATCTGTCAGTAATATAAATATTCTGAAGGTTGGAGTCAAACATCAAAACATCTTTTTGGATGCCATCTCACTGGGAGTTTAAAGTTTCTAGGAGTTATGGCATCCTCATGTAATTGTTCTTGTCCATTGTAGGAGACCAGCCTAAAATATATACTTTATTTCTAGATATCTTGTGTTGTACTGACAAGACATGCACAATCCATCCACTTAGAAAAGGTATCAACTTCTATTGTAGAAATATTAGGGTAATAATACATTGGTGGATATTCTATGTAAATAACTGTCTTAAAAAATCTATTTTATTAATTTTTCTGACAATCATCTAGATAAGTAAATATAGGCTTAATCTTAGGGACCAGCATGATTGGCTGGTTTAGGTTTCTTATATGCTGTCTTTTTCTCAAATGATACTTCCAGACATCCTGTTTACCATAGGATCAACATATAGGTATAATTGACCACTACAGTCAGTGAAGACAGAATTAGACAGGCAGTCAGTATAGATAGGTACATTGACTCAGGTCAGGTCAAGGAGGCCAATTTTGAGCGAGTAGGGGAAGTTGGAGACTGTCCCCTGAGGGATCTTATCAAGAACCTGCCTCTGCTCCAACCTGTTGCCAAGGTAACCTGTCCCAGGAATTTGCCCTCCCTGCAGGGAGCTATAAGGTTGTTAATATGTCCAGGACTATTCTACACTGCTCTTCTCTCTTTAGCCCACCTATTTCCCACCTTTTGACTTACCCACTGAGCATTCCTGGGCCTAGTCACTAGAAAGGAAGGAGAAAGGGGGGAAAGGCAGGAGAACAAAGAAAGCCTAGGTCATATAAAAAGGGTAGAACACCTTGCTTATTGGGATACCAGCTATGACTCCCTTCTCCCTCATGGGAGAAGTCTATGTTACCCCCTTTTAAATAAACCCTGGTTCATATGCTTACCTCAGCATGCTTCTCTAATGTTCAAACTTCATGGGGAAGAAGGGCTTGTCACTCAATAACTAGTGGTATCATTAGTACAGTTAATCTAGTTTCATTGGTGGACTTTCCAGTCCACACTGCAATGTACATTAAAAATGGACCTGAGAAATGGGTCCATAGAAGTCTCTTCATAATTTTTACTGACCTGACAAGTTCATGAATCTACATGGCTATAAACTCTGCAGCTGAAAATTTAACTTCCTGTGCCAGGTTTCTCAGTCATTTTCATGATGACAGGTTTAAACTTTATCTTTTGAAATCTGATTAATTTACTGAATCATGTTCAGTAACAATAAGACTCTCAGTATCACAATTTAAGAAAATTTTAAAATATTTGTAAGATGTAGTGTATGCCTGTGGAGTCCTGTTTTCCCCCTTTTCTTTATTTAATAAAATTGATTAAAGGTCTGGTGTAGATTCTAATATATTAATATATGAATCTGGATCTCTTGGAAATCTCCCTGAATTTATTTTGGTCTATATTAAGTTTGAGAGGTTTCCTTTGATTATAGTTTCTGGTAGGTAAATTTTTAAGGCTAGATATGAAAATGAGATACCTTTTATTGATTATTGTAATTTCCCTATATAGATAGTTAATTTATTCTAACAATTTAGAAACAACCATCAACCTCTTTCTGAGACAAAGTCTTAAAATATCTCTATGTTTCATAATATTATCCTTTAATTAGGTGTCTCTTAATTGTCTTTTAGAAAATATGATTAAGGTTACTTCCCGGTGTAGAGTGATATATAAATCTTATAATATTTTTTTTTACAGATAATAGGTCCAGTCAGAGAACTTATGAAGTACCAATGAATTTTCAACAAGATTTGTAACCATTATTGCTCAAAACTAACATACAACTTTAATTTGGAAAACCTCAGTCCTAATAAAATGTTCTCCCAAATCTCATAATTATCCAAGAAACAAAGTAACATGTAAGAATCAGCAGTGTATTTGAATCAATCAAATTTAGTAACCAAAGAGAATTGTCAAAATTGGGATCTAACTCAGCAGTTTAATATATTTAGTGTTTAATTAAGGATATGAATTTATTAAAAAAATTAATCCTTGCAATAAATAGTAGAAATCATTAGGTAATAAAGACCTTCCTTAAAGAAAATAAACTTAACATTTTAATATGTCTTTATCATGTCTAAATATGGACAAAATATTAGCTCATATCAGCATAGTAAAATCAGGAAAATAGCCTGAAATATTCTTAAATTAATCAGTTAAAATTCTTATAGTCAGTCCAGTACATATAAATCTTTTTTCCATTGTTTTAACTTTCTATATGATCTGTTTGTCTAGATAATGATATAAAGATCTATTTAGGAAAATATCTTTATCATTAAAAACCTAGAATAGAAAGACACTGTTTTACCCAAAGATAATTTTTTTCTTCTTCTTCTGAGGACCTCCAATGTGTGCTTCTTCTCTGTTGAAGCATCTTCTTTTCTTTTAAAACTTTTCCTGGTTATACTTTGGAACAATTTCTGAAAACTTTAGAATCAAAACAAGTTATTGTACCTTGATAAGAAAAATATCTTTATGAAAATATAGTTAAAGTACTTGGATATTTCTGTAGACAGAATTATATCTGTTTATCATCTATTACAGTTTGTATGCTAATATGAGATTACTTGATTGTTGTTTGACCTCTTGAAAGAAAATATATAGTAAAATACATTTATCTCAAATATCTGCAATTAAAAGGCAGAGCATCAGATAAATGCATCTATAAGAAATGTATAAATTATGTGTTTTATATTAAAGAAAAACAATTAGATGAATATATATTAACTAAACAATTAAACACTCAGACAACTAGACTGCTCTGGAAGGGAACCCAGGGGCTCGCCTAGAGTCCAGGCCCACAAGGGTTTCCCAGCATGGCCTCTCCTAGGGCTGCTCTGAGGAGAGGGGAGCTCTGCCCTCCCTATGGAATGACCCATGTTGTCCACCCTAGGGGTGACACTCCTCCTATGGGAGAGATACCAGCTGACAGGGAAGCCAACCCCTGGTAGGGGAGACACCCTGATGGGAGGGGAGATGCATGCCCCCACAAACCCAGACAACCCCCTATGAAAGAGAAACACCCTGCTAGAAGGGGAGACACCCATAGGACTGGAGCCACACCCTAGAAGTAAAGATACCCTGCTAGGAGGCCAGAAGCCCCCACTCTAGTGCAGACACTTCCATGGGATGAGGAGACACCCTGCTGGTAAGGGAGAAGCTCCTGCTGGAAGGGAAGAATCCTGGGCTTCTGGAGACTCTGCTTCTTCCTCCACCATGGAAATGTTCCCACTGCTGTCACTAGGTCTGGCTGTGCTTTCTGTGGCATGAGGAGAAATGAAATCTCTAGAGAGCAGAAAAGGGAGTCAAGGAACCATCTCCCTGCAACCCAGCCTGATCCCTACCAGGTCAGGCCTGCTGTGGCCAGGGTCCAGGCAGCCACAATGAGCCCTTCTTCACTCCTGTGCCCAAGGGCAGAGGCCAGAAAAGGGCCACCACAGAGGTCTCTGGAAGTGATCTTTGACAAGGGTGACAGAAGCCCACTTTAGGATCAGGGGTGTGAAGAAAAGCAGTGAAATCCTAGCCTATGGTGGCCACTCTAGGGGTTGGGAAACCTGAAATCCGACCAAGTTCCAGCAGATTCTGGAAGCTGCAGGCTGCCCCTGCCCTCTGCCTAGAGTGTCCCAAGAGACATACTTATCCCACCAGGGTGCCTAGGCCTGGCATCTCCCCTAGGCTGATTTAAGGAGGGAACCCCGGGCATTGCTAGAGACATGGTCCATGAGGGTCCATAGCCTGGCATTTCCAAAGGCTCCTCTGAGGAGAGGAAACCTGGGCATCCCTAGAGACATGACCCACCAGGGTCCCCAGGCCTGCTCTGAGGAAAGGGAACCCCACGTGTCCCTAGAGAATTGGCCGAGTAGGTACCCAAGCCAGGATTCTTCCTCAGGCTGGTCTGAGGAGAGGAACCCGAGGCATCAGTACAGATATAGCCAAGAGGGTCTCCAGGCCAGACATCTCCCTGTGGCTGCTCTGAGAGGGAACCTTGGTATTCCCTAGAGATGTAGCCCAACAGGGTGGCCAGGCCTGGTGACTCCCCCCAGACTGCTCTGATGAGAGGGAAGCCCGGGCGTCCCTAGAGACGTCACTCACCATTGTCCCCAGGCCTGGCATCATCTCTTCTAGGCTGCTCTGAGAAGAGTACCCCTGGCGTCGCTAGACATGTCATCAAGAAGGTCCCAGGTCTGGTGTCTCCTCAGGCTGCTCTGAGGACAGTGAACCCCGGGGTGTACCTAGAGTCATGGCCAAGAGTGTCTCCAGGCCTGGCCTCTCCCCAAGGCAGTTTTGAGGAGAGGAAACCTGGCAGTCCTGTAGACTTGGCCCACCAGGGTCCCCAGACCTGGCATCTCTCCCAGGCTGCTCTGAGGAGAGGGGACCTCTGCCCTCCCTGTGGAATGACCCATGTTGTCCAGCAGAAAGGGTTCCTCTGCTCAGCTCTGAGGAGAAAGCTCCCTCCCCAGCCTGAGGCCCAGACAGCACCCAAGGTGGCACCCAGGCCCCACCCTCAGCCCCCCACTATGCTACTCACCTGAAGCGTGGCTGGGAGTGGAGATGCCCCCTAGGAGGGGAGACACCCTGCTGCTAGGGGAGATACCCCTCTAGGGGAGTCACCACCCTCTAGGTGAGTCACCCCACTCTAGGAAATTCACCTCCCTCTAGGAGAGAGACACCTGCTGAGAGGGAAGCCAACACCTGGGAGGGGAGATTCCCTGATGGGAGGGAAGGGGAGATGTTTACCCCCACTAACCCAGACAACCCCTAGGGAAGAGAGACTCTGCAAGGAAGGGAGACACCCCTGGGAGTGGAACCACCCCCTAGATGAAGACACCCTGCTGGGAGGGGAGATGCCCTGCTGGGAGGACAGAGGCTCCCACTCTAGGGGAGACAATTCCCTGGGATGGGGAGACACCCTGCTGGGAGGGGAATAACTCCTGCTGGAAGGGGAGCATCCTAGGCTTCCTGGGGACTCTGCCCCCTGCCTTGAGTGTCTCAAGAGACATACATAGCCCACCAGGGTGCCTAGGCCTTGAGTCTCCCCTAGGCTGACCTGAGGAGGGAACCCCAGGTATCCTTAGATACCCTCCACCAAAGGAGCATTTCCAAGGCTGACACTAGGTCTGTGCTGTTGGTGGCATGAGGATGAGTGAAATCTCTAGAGAGCAGAAAAGGGAGTTCAGGAGCCACCTTTTGCACCCCAGCCTGTCCCCCACCAGGTCAGGCCTGCTGTGGCCAGGGGCAAGGAAGTCACAGTGAGCCCTTCTTCACTCCTGTGCTCAAGGGCAGAGGCCATAAAGGGGCCACCACAGAGGCCTCTGGAAGTGGTCTTTGACACAGGGTGACAGAAGCCCACTTTAGGACCAGGGGTGTGAAGAAAAGCAGTAAAATCCCAGCCTATGGTGGCAAGTCTAGGAGTTGGGAAACCTGAACTCTGACCAAGCCCCAGCAGCTCTAGGAGCTGCAGGCTGCCCCTGCCCTCTGCCTAGAGTGTCCCAAGAGACATACTTATCCCACCAGGGTGCCAAGGCCTGGCATCTCCCCTAGGCTGATCTAAGGAGGGGATCCCGGGCATCACTAGAGATGTGGTCCATGAGGGTCCCCAGCCTAGCATTTCTGAAGGCTCTTCTGAGGAATAAAGAATTGCTGTTTGAACCTACAAAGCTGTGTGGTGGCTCGTGATTCAGTGCCAGCAGAGACATTGGCACTTGGCTTCTGGCATTTGGTGGTCCGTGCGGGGAACGTCTGAAGCTTGGGGGTAAGTGAATTTGCTCGCTCCTGAAGGAGAGCAAAAAAATGGGTGACCATTTCAAAAAACAATGTGTTCTTGTTGTGATTTACTTTGTTTTTATTTCAAGTTGCCTGTTCCTAGAACTTTCTCAGGCAAACTGCGGAAAATGGTTGACTCAAGGTTTGAAGTTGTCCGCCTCCGAGGAAGAGAAATTGTTAGAGGAAGGAGGCACCCCAGTGAGACCAAGAACAGCTAGGGCATATGTTGATACAGTATAAAAATGTAGCCCATGGCTTTTTAAAGACGGGTTATTAAGTATATCAATGGGGCCATCATGGTATCCTGTAGAAGGATTTTTCTTTAACAAGAAAGAGATGGCTAGTTCTGTTTACTATACTTGTCTAAGATCTTGGTTTTTACAGACATCTGATTAATTTACAAAGCTAAAGTGTTAAAATATCAACCACTAAATATGAAATCAAGTATTCTTTACTTATTAAGTTCCATAAGGTAATATATTTAAACATTATGTGTGTTTTCATAATTTGGTAAATGGAAAAAGGTTTAATATTGCTTTGGTCTGTGTCTTTGCTAAACAAGGTTACTAAGTGTTAAGATTTTATCATGTGTAATTTATATACAAAGAGTATAAGAAGTTTCAGTTGGGTTTCAATTACAATATTATAGTACCTTAAAAAAACATGAAAATATTTCATCTTATTAAAGTGGAGTAATTTTATAAGGGTTGTTTCAGAATGTGAATTTATAAAAAGCATTAACGGTTAAATAAGGGATATTAAAAGATTGAAGATGTGGAAATATATTTTAATATAAAAGGTTAAAGGAAAAAGAAATGTTTCTAGATGAGATAATCTCTGTGTGGTAAAGTAAAAAGTTGTAAAATGCCATTTAAAAAGATTTTGAGGAAACTAGACTTACTTTAAAAGCTTGAGAAAGGAAGAAAAAAGAAAAGGTATTTGTACATGGCAGATTGAGACAAAGCTTCTTAATGGAGTAAAAAAAGAGCCTTTGGTTGAAGGGCAGCCATGTAAACTAACATTAAGCGATTTAAACAGAATATAAGCCTCGTTTAAAAGAGTAAAGCTGTAGGTGGTGAAAAAGTACATTTAAAAGTACAGTATAGATGATAATTGAAGGCTTTAAAAGGTTAAATTGAAGGTGGTCGAGATACCTTCATGGCGGAAAAAGGATTGCTTTACTCATCAAACTATTAAAATGTACTAGTTATTAAACCAAAAAGAGGGAGATGAGATAATCTTTGTGTGGTAAAGTAAAAAGTTGTAATATGTCTAAATAAGTTGCAAAGGGTTTAAAATTCTTAATTGAAGGTGGTTAAGATGCCTTCACATGGAAAAACATGAAAATGA